>NC_135864.1:1595732-1600732 GCF_031162955.1 Sander vitreus
CTAGGCTAGCGGTGGAGGCATCAGACAGAGTGACAACACGCACAGAGATGAGAAGGGTATGTCTGGACTTATCTCACTCTGGGGGATACGGGGAATAAGACAAAGTCCCAATAAGCAGTTAACCATAGTCCTCAGAAATCCACCGGAGGTCAACACAGAGACAGAGAAAGGAGACGAACATCCCTGAAGTGGAGCGTCGTGGACGAAACTACTCAAACAATAAAGTACGACTTAACCCTAACCCTAACCCCGTTTCCATTTTAATTGCATTAACACCAACAGATTCTCCAACTAGCGCTGGAACGGTATTGATTTCTTTTCCCGTACCACACACGTTTTCGTCTCAGCTGTGCCAGACATTAACGATGTAAAAGAGGAACGGAACAGCTATAAAACCCTGTGACTCACGTCATTGAATTCATGGATTATGAGACGCCGTTAATGTGACACCCGCTGATGGCTGCACCTCGCTACCTGTCAGGTAATCTCCCGCCGGCGTTCATTATGATGGATCATGATGCATGAGCTAATGTTGTAATGTGATGTAATGTGCTGTAGACTTCACGTGGAGGAAAATCTGCACGCCAAACTACGCCCAGCGCCTTTACTTCAGTAAAGGTACTAATACTTCACTCATAGGCATAGTTTACGGGGGGGGGGGGGGGTTACAACCCCCCTTAATTATCAAAACTGGGCTTTTTCCAAAGTTTTTGTTCCTTTTCAGACTTTTTTTCTTTGGTAAATGTTTCTTCTTTAATAGGTTTTTGTCATGCATGTGTACTGTCACACACACACACACACACACACACACACACACACACACACACACACACACACACACACACACACACACACACACACACACACACACACACACACACACACACCGATACAAAGACACACACACACACACACAGAGACAAAGACACACACACACACACACACACACACACACACACACACACACACACACACACACACACACACACACACACACACACACACACACACACACACACACACACACACACACACACAAACACACACACACACACACACGGAGACAAAGACACACACACATCCTTTATAAACTGTGTTTAGTGTGCAGTAATCTTAATGTGTAAAGTAACTAGTAACTAAAGTAACTAGTAACTAAAGCTGGAACAGATGAATGTAGTGGAGTAACTAAAGTAACTAGTAACTAAAGCTGGAACAGATGAATGTAGCGGAGTAACTAAAGTAACTAGTAACTAAAGCTGTAACAGATGAATGTAGCGGAGTAACTAAAGTAACTAGTAACTAAAGCTGGAACAGATGAATGTAGAGGAGTAACTAAAGTAACTAAAGTAACTAAAGCTGGAACAGATGAATGTAGAGGAGTAACTAAAGTAACTAGTAACTAAAGCTGGAACAGATGAATGTAGCGGAGAAACTAAAGTAACTAGTAACTAAAGTAACTAGTAACTAAAGCTGGAACAGATGAATGTAGCGGAGAAACTAAAGTAACTAGTAACTAAAGCTTTAACAGATGCATGTAGCGGAGTAACTAAAGTAACTAGTAACTAAAGCTGTAACAGATGAATGTAGAGGAGTAACTAAAGTTACTAGTAACTAAAGTAACTAGTAACTAAAGCTGGAACAGATGAATGTAGCGGAGTAACTAAAGTAACTAGTAACTAAAGCTGGAACAGATGAATGTAGAGGAGTAACTAAAGTAACTAGTAACTAAAGCTGTAACAGATGAATGTAGAGGAGTAACTAAAGTTACTAGTAACTAAAGCTGGAACAGATGAATGTAGAGGAGTAACTAAAGTAACTAGTAACTAAAGCTGTAACAGATGAATGTAGTGGAGTAACTAAAGTAACTAGTAACTAAAGCTTTAACAGATGAATGTAGCGGAGTAACTAAAGTAACTAGTAACTAAAGCTGTAACAGATGAATGTAGTGGAGTAACTAAAGTAACTAGTAACTAAAGTAACTAGTAACTAAAGCTGGAACAGATGAATGTAGCGGAGTAACTAAAGTAACTAGTAACTAAAGCTGGAACAGATGAATGTAGAGGAGTAACTAAAGTAACTAGTAACTAAAGCTGTAACAGATGAATGTAGTGGAGTAACTAAAGTAACTAGTAACTAAAGCTGGAACAGATGAATGTAGAGGAGTAACTAAAGTAACTAGTAACTAAAGCTGGAACAGATGAATGTGGTGGAGTAACTAAAGTAACTAGTAACTAAAGCTTTAACAGATGAATGTAGCGGAGTAACTAAAGTAACTAGTAACTAAAGCTGTAACAGATGAATGTAGTGGAGTAACTAAAGTAACTAGTAACTAAAGTAACTAGTAACTAAAGCTGGAACAGATGACTGTAGCGGAGTAACTAAAGTAACTAGTAACTAAAGCTTTAACAGATGAATGTAGCGGAGTAACTAAAGTAACTAGTAACTAAAGCTGTAACAGATGAATGTAGAGGAGTAACTAAAGTAACTAGTAACTAAAGCTGGAACAGATGAATGTAGAGGAGTAACTAAAGTAACTAGTAACTAAAGCTGTAACAGATGAATGTAGTGGAGTAGAAGTAGAAAGTGGCATGAAAAGAAAAGACTCAAGTAAAGTACAAGTACCTCAACATGTGGACTGAAGTACAGTACTGGAGTAAATGTACTTAGTTACATTCTATCTCTGCCAACACCAAACGCCAGAGACGAAGCCCTGTCCCGCGTATGCTCCCCGTGTGTCCTGCTGCTTCGATATCTGCATAAAAGGCCTGAATCGACCCTAAAATAACGTTCCACTTTCCTCCAGAAGCCCCCCCGCCCCCCCCCCCCCCCACCGTGCCAGCGTGCCAGCGGCCTGTCAGCTCGAAACGGTGACACCTTGATTTGTAGCGCCAGTAAAAACTCTTGTCTCTGGCGTTGCCTTGGTGACGGGTGTGATGGGGCTGATTTACGAGCGAGCGTGACGGGATAATAACGGGTTTGGAAGGCGCTGAGCTGAGTTTACAGACTGGAAGAGCGGGTTTGGGACGGAGCAGATCGCCTTAAACCAAAGTTAAAATAGTTCTTAATTTGGCTTTATTCACAGGGCGTACTGGTCCGGTTTCAACATTGGGGGGGGCGGGGGCTCTGGGGGGGCTCTGGGGGTCTCGGACTCGGCCGTTGGACTCCCCAAATGTTCTAGGTGGTCTCGACCGAGTCAAGCACTGTATGCTTTTGATAATATAATAGATAATATAAATAATAAAGCAGAATGATCATCTTAAAGTAGAAGACTGTCTCTCACATCTCGTACTTTATGAACAGGTACTGGTCTGGGAGAGGATTCTGGTCTTTCTGTCTCGGTAGTGACTGTCTCTTATTTGGACTCGGTCTCAACTAGTCCTGGTCTTGGACTCGGTCTTGACTTGGTCTCAAATAGTCCTGGTCTTGGACTTGTCTTGGACTCTGTCTCAACTTGTCCTGGTCTTGGACTTTTCTTGGATTCGGTCTTAACTTGGACTCAACTAGTCCTGGTCTTGCACTTCTTTGGACTCTGTCTCAACTAGTCCTTGTCTTGGACTCGGTCTTGACTCGGTCTCAACTAGTCCTGGTCTTGGACTTGTCTTGGACTCTGTCTCAACTAGTCCTGGTCATGGACTCGGTCTTGACTCAGTCTCAACTAGTCCTGGTCTTGTACTCAGTCTTAACTTGGACTCAACTAGTCCTGGTTTGGACTCGGTCTTGACTCGGTCTCAACTAGTCCTGGTCTTGGACTTGTCTTGGACTCGGTCTTAACTTGGACTCAACTAGTCCTGGTCTTGGACTCGTCTTGGACTCTGTCTCAACTAGTCCTGGTCTTGGACTCGGTCTTACTCGGTCTCAACTAGTCCTGGTCTTGTACTCAGTCTTAACTTGGTCTCAACTAGTCCTGGTCTTGGACTCGGTCTTGACTCTGTCTCAACTAGTCCTGGTCTTGGACTAGTCTTGACTCGGTCTCAACTAGTCCTAGTCTTGGACTTGTCTTGACTCTGTCTCAACTAGTCCTGGTCTTGGACTCAGTCTTGACTCAGTCTCAACTAGTCCTGGTCTTGTACTCAGTCTTAACTTGGACTCAACTAGTCCTGGTCTTGGACTCAGTCTTGACTCGGTCTCAACTAGTCCTGGTCTTGGACTTATCTTGGACTTGTCTTGACTCTGTCTCAGCTAGTCCTGGTCTTGGACTTGTCTTGGACTCTGTCTCAGCTAGTCCTGGTCTTGGACTCGGTCTTGACTCTGTCTCAGCTAGTCCTGGTCTTGGACTTGTCTTGGACTTGTCTTGACTCTGTCTCAGCTAGTCCTGGTCTTGGACTTGTCTTGACTCTGTCTCAGCTAGTCCTGGTCTTGGACTCGGTCTTGGACTTGTCTTCACTCGGTCTCAACTAGTCCTGGTCTTGGACTCGGTCTTGACTCGGTCTCAACTAGTCCTGGTCTTGGACTTGTCTTGGACCCGCCAAAGGTGGACTTGACTACAGCCCAGGATTACGTCACAGCAACATCTCAGTTTCTTGGTTTCAACGTCTCGAGAAACGACGGAAAATACTGAAACATTCAAACTAAAACGGAAATGATTTACGTTCATTTCTCCGTGTCGGTTTTCAACCTGCCAATATAGTTTCAGAGGTAGTTTTTCTGGAAGGTTTTAGTTTTTCTGGAAGGTTTTAGTTTTTCTGGAAGGTTTTAGTTTTTCTGGAAGGTTTTAGTTTTTCTGGAAGGTTTTAGTTTTTCTGGAAGGTTTTAGTTTTTCTAGAAGGTTTTAGTCTGGAGTTTTTCTAGAAGGTTTTAGTTTTTCTAGAAGGTTTTAGTCTTTTCTAGAAGGTTTTAGTTTTTCTGGAAGGTTTTAGTTTTTCTGGAAGGTTTTAGTTTTTTCTAGAAGGTTTTAGTTTTTCTAGAAGGTTTTAGTTTTTCTGGAAGGTTTTAGTTTTTCTGGAAGGGCTTTTAGTTTTTCTAGAAGGTTTTAGTTTTTCTAGAAGGGTTTAGTCTTAGTT
>NC_135864.1:1605732-1608232 GCF_031162955.1 Sander vitreus
TCTATCACCCATCCATCCATCCATCCATCCATCTATCTATCATCCATCCATCCATCCATCCATCCATCCATCTATCACCCATCCATCCATCCATCTATCACCCATCCATCCATCCATCTATCACCCATCCATCCATCCATCTATCATCCATCCATCCATCACCCATCCATTCATCCATCTATCAACCACCCATCCATTCATCCATCTATCTATCTATCATCCATCCATATATCACCAATCCATCCATCCATCCATCTATCATCCATCCATCCATCCATCACCCATCCATCCATCCATCCATCTATCATCCATCCATCCATATATCACCAATCCATCCATCCATCCATCCATCCATCATCCATCCATCTATCACCCATCCATCCATATATCACCAATCCATCCATCCATCCATCACCCACCCACCCATCTATCTATCTATCTATCGATCTATCTATCTATCTATCTACATTAAGAACAGATATAAATGTGTGATGAATTTGCGTTTCATCGTGTTTAACTACAGACAATCATGATATTTATCACCATTAAATAATGTTGCTTGACGGCCCTGATTGTTAAAATAATTTGACCTTCTCCGCCCCCCCGATCCATCTCATGGCCGCACAGGAAGTTCCCGCTTTAAATCAAGTTTTAAAGAGCAGATTCCTGGACCGTTGTAACCCTCATGTCTTCTGTTTTTTCCCATCAGCCCCGGTGGCTGTGTCTGTGCCAGTGGACCCGAGGCGGTAACTGACTGACTGACAGCTGGCCAGCTGCTGCTTTGTCGTCTTTGTTTACAGCGTCGACAGTTTGGCGTGTTTGACGCCGGATTAAAGCTCATTAAGAGAACCACACATACACTCAGCGCTGGAAGAAGTATTCAGAGCCTTCACTGCAGTAAAAGTGCAAATACCACACTGCAAAAGTACTCTGTTACAACAAGTACAAGTCCTGCAGTAAAAATGTTACTTAAGAGACAGGAAGGAAGGAAGATACAAGGAGTAAAAGGAAGAGGGGAAGGGAGAGACAAAGGAGGCAGGAAAAGAAGAAAGGAGATAATGAAAGCAGAGACAAGGAAGGAAGGAAGGAAGGAAGGAAGGAAGAGAAAGAAAGAAGAGGGAACACACACACACACACACACACACACACACACACACACAGACACACACACACACACACACACACACACACACACACACACACACACACACACACACACACACTCACACACACATCCTTCATAAACTACATGTGTTTTGTGTGCAGTAACTAAAGCTGGAACAGATGAATGTAGTGGAGTAACTAAAGTAACTAGTAACTAAAGCTGTAACAGATGAATGTAGCGGAGTAACGAAAGTAACTAGTAACTAAAGTAACTAGTAACTAAAGTAACTAGTAACTAAAGCTGTAACAGATGAATGTAGTGGAGTAGAAGTAGAAAGTTGCATGAAAAGAAAAGACTCAAGTAAAGTACAAGTACCTCAACATGTGGACTGAAGTACAGTACTGGAGTAAATGTACTTAGTTACATTCTACCACTTAATAATTTACAATACTTAGACTCAGAAGAGATGAATGAATCCGTCAAACTCTTACTGTCGGAAATAAAAGAGAGTGAGAGCAGACTGCAGCTCCCGAGGGCGCCACAGGGAAACGACATGATTGGACAGCTTCCTAACTGGCGCTCAGGCATCCTGGCGAAACCCGGCGGCGAGCCCGATCGGACGGTCCTCTGTCATTAATTCCCCCTCTGATACAAGTCGGCACAGGTGATCCTGCTGCACAGGTACGCAGCTGCGGGGTCTCCTGCTGAGACACACTCACTGGTAAACGCTTTATTACAGGGCCGGGGGTTGGATTCCCAGAAATGGAAAGTATTTCACTTTTAGAAAAACAAACGGAGTGGCCGGTTAGCTCAGTTGGTAGAGCAGGCGCACATATGTAGGTAGAAGTGTACTCCTCAATGCAGCGGCAGCGGGTTTGACTCCGACCTGCAGCCCTTTGCTGCATGTCATTCCCCCCCTCTCTCTCCCCTTTCATGTCTTCAGCTGTCCTGTCAAAATAAAGGCCGAAAATGCCCAAAAAATAATCTTTAAAACCCACCCAAACCAAACTTTTTGTCGTCTTTTTTTGTGTGTTCAGAAGTTTTTTGTTTTTTTTTGTTGCCCTTGTTGTCGAGGTCTTCAATGTTTCTGAACATTGCTGAAGCTGTTTCCAGAAAAGGAAAGGGAAGCTCTGTGAAGAACCACAGTTTTTAATTTTTAAATAAAATATTTTGGTCTTGACTTCTCACAGTAAGACACGCGAAGAGACACACACACACACACACACACACACACACACACACACACACAAACTCATCCTGTGACCAGCAGCTCCCGTGTCTCTGGACGGAGACCAGTGAAGGACATTAGAAGCTCTTTCCCGGTGATGGCTGAGCGTTACTGAGCAGCCTCCAACTGAGCTTGAAGACGTAGATGTGACGTGAGCAACCTGTCTG
>NC_135864.1:1618232-1623232 GCF_031162955.1 Sander vitreus
AGGACTACGCGCTCAGTAGCTAGGTAAGGACTACGCGCTCAGTAGCTAGGTAAGGACTACGCGCTCAGTAGCTAGGTAAGGACTACGCGCTCAGTAGCTAGGTAAGGACTACGCGCTCAGTAGCTGGGTAAGGACTACACGCTCAGTAGCTAGGTAAGGACTACATGCTCAGTAGCTAGGTAAGGACTACGTGCTCAGTAGCTAGGTAAGGACTACATGCTCAGTAGCTAGGTAAGGACTACGTGCTCAGTAGCTAGGTAAGGACTACATGAGCTAGCTAGCTGTTTCTCCAACTTCAGTAGAACAAGGCAGGATTAGCTGGGAGACTTCTTCTAAACGAGGGAACACTTCCACCTTTGTGTTGAATACCTGCAGAACAGGGACATGGAAGTAGTTCTTTTGGAGATTATGGTGAACTAGTGTGTGTTGTAGCAGTGTTGCGCCATTGAGAACGAGCTAGCATGCTAACAGTTAGCCCCCTAGCCCCCTCGTCTCTGCTAGTGACGTAGAAAGCCGTGCAGATGTTGACCAGCTGACCCAGAGACTGAAGACAGGACACATTCAGAAACCATATCTCACTCAGAACAGCACGTAGGGTTATTTTTCAAGGTTTGTATGCGTGTGGAAGCACCAGAGACACAAAATAACTCAGAAAAAGTGATTTTTTTTATAAAATGGGCACTTTAAAGTAACATTACGTTAGCCGTGCTATAATATCCCCCCTTGCAAGATTTCAGCAACAGGGAATATATCCAGAATTTTCACACAGCTGCGGACAACATGAACCGATTTTGCAGAGCAGAGAGCAGAGATGCTCATGATTCCTGTGGGTATAAATATGAGCAGCATCTTTTACAGTCATATTTTATTAAATGCAAATAAGGGCATCTTTTTTAAGAGGGAGCTGAACCTAAAAACTTCCTCCCGTAGACAATCTCCTTCTGCAGCGTTCGCTCAGTGAAAGCTGCGAGATATGCTTTCTCCTCACACCGTGTATTAATAGTTTGGTGAGAATTGCACAGAGAGCCTCTAAAGGAAACACACACAACTGACTGGGCTGCGAGCACAGAAACCTCTTGCCAGCACAAGACAGTCGGTGTGAGTTTAAAGCGTCGGTTTAAAAGTTGTAATCGTAAGCATATGCACGGCAATCTGTTCTGTTATTTATCGATGCGCTAATCACCGAGCACAGCAACATTTCTCTCCCTCTGCCTTGCCTCGCATGAATCTGGAAGGATTTCACAAGTTATACTTCATAGGCTAATCTCACTCCATGACTCTAATTAACGCATCATTAAAAGCATAATTCAGATAATTATAATTTCTCACTTTTTAAATGAGGAGACGGGGAAGAAGGGGAAGGGTGTCTGAGGAGCCAATTTAGTGAGTGAAACAGACTCTGAGGCGGGCGGGCGATGGGTGGGTGGAGAGAAGCTCCGCACAATAAAAAAAACCCCGGAGCCACTAAAGTGTGCGTGAGAAGAACAAGAAGTGAGACTGTGGATCACATCACAACAAGATGCGGACGATCTGGATCTCTGCCCGCCGGAGGAAAACATTCACCCCAAAAACACAAACATGTTTCATGCTGGAGAGGTCGTGTGTCGTGTATTGTTTGTGGGAATTTGTATCGGGGCTGTTGGCCAAATCTACACTCTACCGTTGATATTTATAGATTTTTACAAGCTGATTCCGGCATTTTCACACTGAATATATTGAGGCTACATTTTGGTTTATCAACTAATATCTTCTGCTACGTTTC
This sequence comes from Sander vitreus, assembly GCF_031162955.1. Lineage (NCBI taxonomy): Eukaryota > Metazoa > Chordata > Actinopteri > Perciformes > Percidae > Sander > Sander vitreus. Next base: position 1,619,995 of record NC_135864.1, read on the forward strand.
CCCCTCTCATTCCCTCTGCTCCTCTCATTCCCCCTGCTCTGGTGTTTCCCCCCTCTCATTCCCCCTGCTCTGGCGTTCCCCCCTCTCATTCCCCCTGCTCTGGCGTTTCCCCCTCTCATTCCCCCTGCTCTGGTGTTTCCCCCTCTCATTCCCCCTGCTCTGGCGTTTCCTCCTCTCATTCCCCCTGCTCTGGCGTTCCCCCCTCTCATTCCCCCTGCTCTGGCGTTTCCCCCTCTCATTCCCCCTGCTCTGGCGTCCCCCCCCCTCTCATTCCCCCTGCTCTGGCGTCCCCCCCCTCTCATTCCCCCTGCTCCTCTCATTCCCCCTGCTCCTCTCATTCCCCCTGCTCTGGCGTTTCCCCCTCTCATTCCCCCTGCTCTGGCGTTTCCCCCTCTCATTCCCCCTGCTCTGGCGTTTCCCCCCTCTCTGAAATGACCATCACCTCACGGTAGAGTTTAGATTCTCTAAGATTCTCGAGCCCGAGCCGGGCCGATATTTTACACCGCTATGATCGGGCCCTTAAACAAGCATTTGTGTTTTTTTAATCATGACTATCAGCGTTATTGGGTGGGGAGAAAGCTCTGGCTCTCCAGCTCCTCCCGTAGCTCTGGGTGGAGGTCCTGTGGGGAGAAAGCTCTGGCTCTCCAGCTCCTCCCGTAGCTCTGGGTGGATGTCCTGTGGGGAGAAAGCTCTGGCTCTCCAGCTCCTCCCGTAGCTCTGGGTGGATGTCCTGTGGGGAGAAAGCTCTGGCTCTCCAGCTCCTCCCGTAGCTCTGGGTGGATGTCCTGTGGGGAGAAAGCTCTGGCTCTCCAGCTCCTCCCGTAGCTCTGGGTGGATGTCCTGACCTGACCTGAGTGGGAGGTAAACTGGGCTACATCGTGTCTCCCCCCTCTGCAGCACTGTTGTCGGCCAGTGGGTCAGCATGCAGACCGTGATGAAGGACAGTATTAATCAGGTGATGAAGACCGTGGTGAAGGACAGTATTAATCAGGTGATGGAGACCGTGGTGAAGGACAGTATTAATGAGGTGATGGAGACCGTGGTGAAGGACAGTATTAATGAGGTGATGAAGACCGTGATGAAGGACAGTATTAATGAGGTGATGAAGACCGTGATGAAGGACAGTATTAATCAGGTGATGGAGACCGTGATGAAGGACAGTATTAATCAGGTGATGAGACCGTGATGAAGGACAGTATTAATGAGGTGATGAAGACCGTGATGAAGGACAGTATTAATCAGGTGATGAAGACCGTGGTGAAGGACAGTATTAATCAGGTGATGAAGACCGTGGTGAAGGACAGTATTAATCAGGTGATGAAGACCGTGATGAAGGACAGTATTAATCAGGTGATGGAGACCGTGATGAAGGACAGTATTAATCAGGTGATGAAGACCGTGATGAAGGACAGTATTAATCAGGTGATGGAGACCGTGATGAAGGACAGTATTAATCAGGTGATGAAGACCGTGATGAAGGACAGTATTAATGAGGTGATGGAGACCGTGATGAAGGACAGTATTAATCAGGTGATGAAGACCGTGGTGAAGGACAGTATTAATGAGGTGATGGAGACCAGAACGTCTCCTATATGGGTCCAGGTCTTTGGTTATGTTGATGTCTTGATCTGGTCCCCTCACTACTCAGCTGAGGGAGTTAGGGGTCCAGGTTTTTTACGTTTCTTCATTCAGATCCATTTGCGATCCGTCCTGAATAAACTAACAGCTGTTTAGGTGCTTCGTCCTTGTTACATTATTCATTAAGATCAGTCAAAACAGATTTCTGGAGTTCAAACAACTCTGAGTTGTAAATAACGTCAGTTATAACGGTCCACGTATTAAAACATTGTCGGGTTTAAATCAGGCTCGGACACAACGTGCACGAGCTCGGGTAGGGTCGGGCTTGATGTTTTGGGCCCGATCTAAGCTCTAACACACACACACACACACACACACACACACACACAGACACACACACACACACACACACAGACACACAGACACACACACACACACACACACACACACACACACACACAGACACACACACACACACACACAGACACACACACAGACAGACATACACACACACACACACACACACACACACACACACAGACACACACACAGACACACATACATATTGACACACAGACACACACACACACACACACACACACACACACACACAGACACACACACACACACACAGACACACACACAGACAGACAGACATACACACACACACACACACACACACACACACACACACAGACACGTATTGACACACAGACACACATACATATTGACACACAGACACACACACACACACACACACACACACACACACACAGACATACACACACACACACACAGACACACACACAGACAGACATACACACACACACACACACACACACACACACAGACACGTATGACACACAGACACACATACATATTGACACACAGACACACACACACACACACACACACACACACACACACAGACACACACACACACACACAGACACACACACAGACAGACAGACATACACACACACACACACACACACACACACACACACAGACACGTATTGACACACAGACACACATACATATTGACACACAGACACACACACACACACACACACACACACACACACACACAGACACACACACACACACACAGACACACACACAGACAGACATACACACACACACACACACACACACACACACACAGACACGTATTGACACACAGACACACATACATATTGACACACAGAGCACACACACACACACACACACACACACACACACACAGACACACACACACACACAGACACACACAGACAGACATACACACACACACACACACACACACACACAGACACACACACACACACACACTAACACACATATTGACACACAGACACACACACACACACACACATACATATTGACACACAGACACACACACACACACACACACACACACACAGACAGACATACACACACACACACACACACACACACACACACACACACTATAAAACATTGTCAGGTTTAAATTGGGCTGATCTAAGCTCTACCTCACGGTGCTCTGCTCCCGACTCACAGTCACCTTTTCTCAGCTGAACGAACCCGTTCATGAGAATGCTGAGTGAAACTAATCTTGATAATAAATGAATTGCGCCCAGGGCCGTTTAGAAGTTGATCACGACTCTTTTTTTATCTG
>NC_135864.1:1628232-1633232 GCF_031162955.1 Sander vitreus
CAAAAAAGTCGTAATATATATAATAATCGTAATATTTCAACAAAAAAAGTAATAATATTGCAACAAAAAAGTCGTAATATTTCAACAAAAAAGTCGTAATATTTCAGCAAATAAATCGTAATATTTCAAACAAAAAATCGAATATTTCGACAAAAGTTAATATTTCAACAAAAAAAGTCGTAATATTTCAAGAAAAAACGTCGTAATATTTCAACAAAAAAGTAACAAGAAAAGTGGTAATATTTCAACAAAAAAGTCGTAATATTTCAACAAAAAAATCGTAATATTTCAACATAAAAGTCGTAATATTTCAACAAAAAAGTCGTAATATTTCAACAAAAAAACTCGGAATATTTCAACAAAAAAAGTCGTAATATTTCAAGAAAAAAAATCGTAATATTTCAACAAAAAAAGTCGTAATATTTCAACAAAAAAAGTAATAATATTTCAACAAAAAAATCGTAATATATATAATAATCGTAATATTTCAACAAAAAAGTCGTAATATTTCAACAAAAAAAGTCGGAATATTTCAACAAAAAAGTCGTAATATTTCAACAAAAAATAATATTTCATGTATTATATTTCACTTCTAGATTTTGTGCTTTATGGACCTTTGGGGGGTGAGCTCGTTTTTGTCAAGTCCTTTTAAAATACAGTAGAGGAAATGTAAAGCCTCACCACCAGAACCTGAAGTACTTCAGTAAATGTAATCAGCGAACCTTGTTTCCTATCCCCAGAAGGTTGGTTTCCTCCGGTAGCTGAAGTGTTTCTGCATTTGGCTGCAGAAGGCCCGGAGCTGCAGATGGCCGCCTCGTGCCCAGTCCGAAATCTTTTCCACACAAGATGTCTGGACCGGCTCCCGCTCGCCAACGGCCGGCTGCAAACACAATGACGAACATCCAGTCACTTCTCCCGCGTCGTCTTCTACACAAAGCCCGATCTGAGAAGGAGAGAACGGGCCTCGAGTCGACTCTTCACCCTCCACCTGCTGCACAAGTCTGAGACGAGCTGAGGGAGATTCATCTGCCACTCTCCTAAAAATAGACGCATGGAAAACACAGAGCAGTTTGTCAGGGTATTTAAAGTAGACCGAATTACTGAATCTGTTTATTAGATGTCGTTTTAATTTAACAAAAAGAGGCTAATCTTTCATATATTTTTGCATTTTCAATACACCAATTTCTTCTTTATTTTCTGTTCCAAATGTCTTTTTAAAAGCACAATTATCCGTCATAATTTCATGCCATTAATCAGTCATCAGTGTAGGTGTCTTTTCTGTCTTTTTCCAGCAATTTGAATTTTTTTGGATCGGCACATTTCCATTGTTCTGCAGCATTTTGGAGGGATAATTTGTGCCCCCCCACCCCCCTACTCTGGTGGTGGGTGTGTGAGGCCTGACCCAAACAGACGCCGGCGGTGAGAGCCCAGCTTCCTCCCAGATGATGTGGCCACCGGCGGTGGGAGTTTGGCTCCGCTTCTGCCTGACATCTCCGTGTGGGTGTCGGTCTGGATTTGGGCTTCCGTTGCAGCGCGGAGGCTGGAGGTTTGGGGACAGATCACGGAGGAGTTGAGGGCACTGTGGGCTGGAGACAAAAACGTTGATAAAGGGAGAAACATGCTGAAAAAAGCAGTAAAAACGTAGAAAAAAAGCAGCAAAAATGTAGAAAAGAGCGTCAAAAACATTAAAAACTTTGAAAAAAGCAACATAAAAAAGGACATCTGGCGGCCCGGAGCAATCCCGGAAGTGGAAGGTCGTGGTTATAGACCATAGACAGTATATATAATGGACCACCAGGTCCCGTGTCTCTGGACGGAGACCAGTGAAGGACATTAGAAGCTCTTTCCCGGTGATGGCTGAGCGTTACTGAGCAGCCTCCAACTGAGCTTGAAGACGTAGATGTGACGTGAGCAACCTGTCTGAAAGTTGGAAGTCTTCTGGTAGCTGTGCCAAGAGAAATCTCAATCATTCCCAATCTAGCAGAGACGGAGAGCGTAGGTATATGTAAGGAGATAACATAGACACAGGCTCATTATTGATCACTAAAATGATAGTTAACATTAGTCATTACACTTAAACAGCTGATGGAAGTCCAAACTGCCTGAGAGCTTCTCCTGTACTATACGGTAACTCCTCTACTATGAGACAGGAAGTCTCGTGGTTATGACCCAATCGTTAGCCTATTGTTATAAAAACGTCTGCTACGGAGCCATAACGTGAGCTACAAGGTAATGGAGCCTTTTATACAGAGGAGCTCTGTCCCCAACTGATAACCACCCTATCTTGGCTAAAAATTACTTCAACAACTGCTCATGTTCTCTCCGTCCTCTCTACCGACTGACAGACACACTTTCTCGGCTTAAAATAAGTCCCCGTTTGACGTCTACGGCCGCTGAACATACTACACGTTGTAAACAGCCGTGGCACAATTGCCTGGTCCTCCAGTGACGTTAGAAGTTATCACGTGTTAGCATGCCGGCGTTAGCTAGGACCTAGTCTGTAACAACGGGGTAAGCTTCTCCTCACAACCCGTTACCATCCCATTGACTGCCATTCATTTTGACGCTCAGCCATCACCGGGAAAGAGCTTCTAATGTCCTTCACTGGTCTCCGTCCAGAGACACGGTTGCCAGCTGTTGGTCCATTATATATAATGTCTATGGAGGACACCCTGACCCCCCACTATGATATGCCCCCCCCCTTCCCCCAAAGGCAGAGTCTGGTCATATAGAGTACAGTATTCCCAGTACAATACATACTACACCACTGCTCTAATCTGCCCTCCGAACACAAACCTCTCTGCTTTTCTGTCATGTTTCTGGTTAACCGGTCGCCACAACGCTCAACGTGAACATCTTGGATAAACAAAGACTTCAGACGGCGAGCAGAACGGTTTACAGTAACTGACACCAGACGCCTGTCGCTCGTAAACGTGCAATTATCTCACAGATTTACTGCTGTCAGAGCGAGGAAAACCGCAACAGAGACACGCAGAGATAAAGATCTTTATGTGGTAGTGTGTGAGATGATTCATGAGAAAGAGCTGCAGGGACTGACGAGAAACTGACTGACTCACAGACTCTGGGGTTTCAACACTGTAAGCCACAAAAACGTTTCAAAAAGTGAAGAAAAAACGTAAAAAGAGCCACAAAACGGTTGAAAAAAGACAAAAACGTTGAAAAAAATGGCAAATTTGATTTAAAAAGTTTCAAAAAGGCTGAAAAAAGCAAACAAAACGTAGAAAAGGCTGCAAAAAAGGTTGAAAAGACTGTCAAAGATATCAGAAAAAGTTGGAAATAACTTCCAAAATTGTGAAAAAAGGCGACTACAAGGTAAAAAAAAACGTCAAAGACTTCAAAATAATTTACACACACACACACACACACACACACACACACGCACACACACACACACACACACACACACACACACACACACACACACACACACACACACACACACACACACACACACACACACACACACACACACACACACACACACAGACACACACACACACACACACGGAGACACACACACACACACACACACACAGAGAGAGACACACACACACACAGAGACACACACACACACACACACACACGGAGACACACACACACACACACAGACACACACACGGAGACACACACACAGACACACACACACACACACACACACACATGTTGTGGCCACAAATTACTATGTTGTGGCTACAAATACTATGTTGTAGCCACGAAATACTATGTTGTAGCCACGAAATACTATGTTGTGGCCACAAATTACTATGTTGTAACCACAAAATACTATGTTGTGGCCACAAATACTATGTTGTAGCCACGAAATACTATGCTGTAGCCACGAAATACTATGTTGTAGCCACAAATTACTATGTTGTAACCACAAAATACTATGTTGTGGCCACAAATTACTATGTTGTAGCCACGAAATACTATGTTGTGGCCACAAATTACTATGTTGTGGCCATGAAATACTATGTTGTAGCCACGAAATACTATGCTGTAGCCCTGAAATACTATGTTGTGGCCACGAATTACTATGTTGTGGCCACGAAGTACTATTTTGTAGCCACAAAATACTATGTTGTAGCCACAAAATACTATGTTGTGGCCAGAAATACTATGCTGTAGCCCCGAAATACTATGTTGTGGCCATGAAATACAATGTTGTAGCCACAAAATACTATGCTGTAGCCCCGAAATACTATGTTGTGGCCACGAATTACTATGTTGTGGCCACACATTACTATGTTGTAGCCACGAAATACTATGTTGTGGCCACGAATTACTATGATGTAGCCACATAATACTATATTGTGACCACAAACTACTATGTATATATTGTATTTCGTGGCCACAACTGGCCACACCACATAGTATTTCGTGGCCACGAAATGCTATGTTGTGGCCATGAAATACTATGTTGTAGCCCCGAAATACTATGTTGTGGCCACGAATTACAATGTTGTAGCCACAAAATACTATGCTGTAGCCACGAAATACTATGTTGTGGCCATGAATTACTATGATGTAGCCACATAATACTATGTTGTGGCCAAGAAATACTATGTTGTGGCCAAGAAATACTATGTTGTAGCCCCGAAATACTATGTTGTGGCCACGAATTACAATGTTGTAGCCACAAAATACTATGTTGTGGCCAAGAAATACTATGATGTAGCCACGAAATACTATGTTGTGGCCACAAATTACTATGATGTAGCCACATAATACTATGTTGTGACCACAAAATACTATGTATATATTGTATTTCGTGGCCACAACTGGCCACACCACATAGTATTTCGTCGCCACGAAATGCTATGTTGTGGCCATGTAATACTATGCTGTAGCCACGAAATACTATGTTGTGGCCATGAAATGCTATGTTGTGGCCAAGAAATACTATGTTGTGGCCACGAAATACTATGTTGTGGCCACGAATTACAATGTTGTAGCCACAAAATACTATGATGTAGCCA
>NC_135864.1:1635732-1638232 GCF_031162955.1 Sander vitreus
AAATAATAGAGAGATGAAGACAAGCAAGAGAGGATGAAAACGATCAAACGTTGGAGAAGGAAAAGCTGAAAAACAAGAAATGGAGAAAAATAAATCAGCGAGGAAAGAGGATGGAGAGAAAGGAGACAAAGAAACGAGGGAATGGATGAAGTAAAAAGGAGAAAGATGAGGGAGGGTTTGACGAGGCAGATGAAGACAAAGAAAGGTGAAATGTTGGGGGAGCGAATGTGGGAATTGATAGAGAGAGAAAAAGAGGAAGGGATGGCGAGAGAGGAGGGAGGAAATTGAAAAGATGAAACACGAGAATATAAACCCAGTGGTGTAGTCTACGTGATACGCAAAGTAGGCTATACGCAGTACACCCACTAAGAAAGCTCCCATGTACCCGCTTAAAAATACCCAATGACCCACAACAACTTACTTTACATTATACTTTTGATACGTTTTTAATTGTCGTCTGTGTTTTTCTACTTCACACATCGGCTAAATGAAGGTATTTCCACTGTAAATTGGTGCATGAAAGTGTATCAGAATATATTTATACCGTATATATATATATATATATATATATATATATATATATATATATATATATATATATGTATATATAGTGCAGTATACCCAATACAATACATTACACCACTGGATAAAGCAGAAGAGAGAAAGGAGGGAAGACTAAAAAGAAAACGCTTGCGAAGTGAAACGGGAAGCGATGAAATAAAGAAAAGACAAAATGTGTTGATAACGAAAAGAAAAGAGGGAGCGTTGGAGAGAGAGACGAAGGGTGAGAGTGTGGAGGAAGAGTGGTAAAAATAGAAAGAGAGGTGAGGAGGAAGACAAGGAGGAGGAGAGAGAGAGCATGTTGAAAGAGGAAGAGGAGGAAGAGGAGGAGAGAGCATGTTGAAAGAGGAGGAGGAGGAGGAGGAGGAGGAGGAGGAGGAGGAGGAGGAGAGAGCATGTTGAAAGAGGAAGAGGAGGAAGAGGAGAGAGCATGTTGAAAGAGGAGGAGGAGGGAGCATGTTGAAAGAGGAGGAGGAGGAGAGAGCATGTTGAAAGAGGAGGAGGAAGAGGAGAGAGCAAGTTGAAAGAGGAAGAGGAGGAAGAGGAGGAGAGAGCATGTTGAAAGAGGAGGAGGAGGAGGAGGAGGAGGAGAGAGCATGTTGAAAGAGGAGGAAGAGGAGAGAGCATGTTGAAAGAGGAAGAGGAGGAGGAGAGAGCATGTTGAAAGAGGAGGAGGAGGAGGAGGAGAGAGCATGTTGAAAGAGGAAGAGGAGGAGGAGGAGAGAGCATGTTGAAAGAGGAGGAGGAAGAGGAGGAGAGAGCATGTTGAAAGAGGAGGAAGAGGAGGAGAGAGCATGTTGAAAGAGGAGGAGGAGGAGGAGAGAGCATGTTGAAAGAGGAGGAGGAGGAAGAGGAGAGAGCATGTTGAAAGAGGAGGAGGAGGAAGAGGAGAGAGCATGTTGAAAGAGGAGGAGGAGGAGGAGAGAGCATGTTGAAAGAGGAGGAGGAAGAGGAGAGAGCATGTTGAAAGAGGAGGAGGAGGAAGAGAGGATAGAAATGCTGCTGAATCGAAGGATCGACTGTAAAATGGAAAAGATCCCTACAGAGATAGAGCTTTCTGTTAAAGAGTAAGATCACCGTCACCAAACTCCACCAGACTCCATGTAAATAATCAGGACTTTTATCATCGTAAAACACACTTCATTCATAGTGGACAGAAACTAAATAAAACTATCAAAAGCCGTCTTGGTTCATCTTTCCACTGTTCCAACAATCACCACTCTGGTTTGGTTGAAATAAACCCTTAATTCACCCATTTACATGTGGAGATATGCTGGCTCTATACACGCTAAAAGTCCTGATTATTTACATGGAGTCTGGTGGAGATATGCTGGCTCTATACACGCTAAAAGTCCTGATTATTTACATGGAGTCTGGTGGAGATATGCTGGCTCTATACACGCTAAAAGTCCTGATTATTTACATGGAGTCTGGTGGAGATATGCTGGCTCTATACACGCTAAAAGTCCTGATTATTTACATGGAGTCTGGTGGAAATATGCTGGCTCTATACACGCTAAAAGTCCTGATTATTTACATGGAGTCTGGTGGAGATATGCTGGCTCTATACACGCTAAAAGTCCTGATTATTTACATGGAGTCTGGTGGAGATATGCTGGCTCTATACACGCTAAAAGTCCTGATTATTTACATGGAGTCTGGTGGAAATATGCTGGCTCTATACACGCTAAAAGTCCTGATTATTTACATGGAGTCTGGTGGAGATATGCTGGCTCTATACACGCTAAAAGTGCTGATTATTTACATGGAGTCTGGTGGGTTTGGTGATGGTGATTACGGGGCTGTTTCATGTTAAACAAAAAGGATCCTACTCTTTAACTAAAAGCTCTATCTCTGTAGGGATCCTTTCATAATGTTGTCAGACATTTAGGGCCCTATTTTAACGAGGTGCGTTTAGGGCGTGTCCAAATCCACTTTT
>NC_135864.1:1653232-1660732 GCF_031162955.1 Sander vitreus
AACGAGTCAGAGAGTAATCTCATTTCCAACTCGTTGTTGTTGAAGAATAATTCAGAATTTTCTCAACCTGGATCCATTTCTGTCCACTAAAAGTTCTGTTGTTGCCGCTGACAGACTCAGATTATTATTCTAAGTGTGTGACAACATTATGAAAGGATCCCTACAGAGATAGACCTTTTAGTTAAAGAGGAAGATCCTTTTAGTTTAACATGGAACAGCCCCGATAATCACCATCACCAAACTACACCAGACTCCATGTAAATAATCAGGACTTTTAGCGTGTATAGAGCCAGCATATCTCCACCAGACTCCATGTAAATAATCAGGACTTTTAGCGTGTATAGAGCCAGCATATCTCCACCAGACTCCATGTAAATAATCAGGACTTTTAGCGTGTATAGAGCCAGCATATTTCCACATGTAAATGGGTGAATTAAGGGTTTATTTCAACCAAACCAGAGTGGTGATTGTTGGAACAGTGGAAAGATGAACCAAGACGGCTTTTGGTAGTTTTATTTAGTTTCTGTCCACTTTGAATGAAGTGTGTTTTACGATGATAAAAGTCCTGATTATTTACATGGAGTCTGGTGGGTTTGGTGACGGTGATTTCGGGGCTGTTTCATGTTAAACTAAAAGGATCTTCCTCTTTAACTAAAAGGTCTATCTCTGTAGGGATCCTTTCATAATGCTGTCAGACACTTAGAATAATAATCTGAGTCTGTCAGCAGCAACAACAGAACTTTTAGTGGACGCTGCCTTCACAATTGCCCATTAACGTTACATTGCAGCTTGTTTATCTCGCTTAATACTGGCCCAATGTCAAAGATTGTTGTTCCCATCAGTCCCTCCACACAAGAACATGGGAACATAGGGTTCAGGTTGAAAAAAATAACAACTGAAGTTACCCTTTACTATCGTCCGTGTTTCTCCTTCAACCATTGATAACCTTCCCTAATGGATGCGCGTGAACGCAGCCTGGAGGAATGTTCGTTCACCTTTCGCAGAGGAAGTGATCAACACAAGTCTTTTCTGCTAATTGAGGAGAAGATAATACGGTGTGCAGCCCTGACAAATGAGAGAGGCGTTTAGAATAAGAGGTGGACGGGGCCCGGCTGCGGGGGACCCCCTTTGTGTCGGCGCAACACGAAGAGGATCAGCAACCCAGGAGAGGGGGGGGCTTTCTGAACAAATCCAGAAGGAACAAAGTGGGATTATGAGGTTCCCAGCGGCATGGGGCTATTCCTCTCATAACGTCATTAGACGGCATTAAAGCGCCGGGCTTTTCTCTCCCCGAGCAGTCCTGCAGCAGATTAAGCGACTGCAGCGTCTAATTGACAAACCGGGGGCCGCTGGTTGTCAATGAAGTGATGTTATCCCTGCCGTCGCTTTGAACAGCGGAACAACAGAGGCACAAAAAGGATTAGTAACGCCGATAGCTGCCAGGAAACGGACGGGAGGGTTTAACTTCCTCCGCACAAGTTTCAGGGAAATTAACCCTCGAGTGTGTGTCTGTGAGTGTGTGTGTGTGTATGTGTGTGTGTATGTGTGTGTCTGTGAGTATGTGTGTGTGTGTGTGTGTGTGTGTGTGTGTGTGTGTGTGTGTGTGTGTGTGTGTGTGTGTGTGTGTGTGTGTGTGTGTGTGTGTGTGTGTGTGTGTGTGTGTGTGTGTGTGTGAGTATGTGTGTGTGTGTGTGTGTGTGTGTGTGTCTGTGAGTGTGTGTGTGTATGTGAGTGTGTCTGTGTGTGCGTATTTGTGTGTATGTGTGTGTGTGTGAGTGTGTGTGTGTGTGTGTGTGTGTGTGTCTGTGAGTGTGTGTGTGTGTGTGTATTTGTGTGTATGTGTGTGTCTGTGAGTGAGTGTGTGTGTGTATGTGTGTGTGTGTGTGTGTGTCTGTGAGTATGTGTGTTTGTGTGTATGTGTGTGTGTCTGTGTGTGTGTGTGTGTGTGTGTGTGTGTGTGTGTGTGTGTGTGTGTGTGTGTGTGTGTGAGTATGTGTGTGTGTCTGTGAGTATGTGTGTGTGTGTGTGTGTGTGTGTGTGTGTGTGTGTGTGTGTGTCTGTGATGTGTGTGTGTATGTGAGTGTGTGTGTGTGTGTGTATGTGTGTGTGTGTGTGTGTGTGTGTGTGTGTGTGTGTGTGTGTGTGTGTGTGTGTGTGTGTGTGTGTGTGTGTGTGTGTGTGTGTGTGTGTGTGTGTGTGTGTGTATGTGTGTGTGTGTGTGTGTGTCTGTGAGTATGTGTGTGTCTGTGTGTGTGTGTGTGTGTGTGTGTGTGTGTGTGTGTGTGTGTGTGTGTGTGTGTGTGTGTGTATGTGTGTGTGTGTGTATGTGTGTGTGTGTGTGTCTGTGTGTCTGTGTGTGTGTGTATGTGAGTGTGTGTATGTGAGTGTGTGTGTGTGTGTGTGTGTGTGTGTGTGTGTGTGTGTGTGTGTGTGTCTGCGTGTGTTTTTAAATAAAAAATAAAAAATATCTGCCGCTTTTTCTGATGTTTTTCTCACTTTTTCATTGCGTTTTTTGGACTAAGATTAGCTCGTGGTAGCTTAGACTGCGGTTAGAGTTTTGTAGTTTACATTTCAGGACTACAAATACAACAATCCATCTGCTTGTTCAGGTCCACATTCAGCCAGTTGGACCAGAAGAACACACCAGAACAGGCCTGTTTAGTAAGCTGGATGTGATGGCCGTATTCCTACTACATTTTTGGCCATGTAGGCCTTTTCTGTACTCTGTAACGCAGAGGTTCTCCAGCTATTTTCAATAATGTTCTCCCTTTGAACAGTTTTTTAAGCCATGTACCCCCTAAAAAAGTCTCTATAAAGAGGAAGAATACAGCGATGTCAGCGATAGATTTACTAAACTACAGCCTTGGACCTGGAGGACATTTAGCTAAAAATGTCGCGTACCCCCTGCAGTCCTCCAGAGTACCCCTAGGGGGACACGTACCCCCTGCAGTTCTCCAGAGTACCCCTAGGGGGACACGTACCCCCTGCAGTTCTCCAGAGTACCCCTAGGGGGACACGTACCCCCTGCAGTCCTCCAGAGTACCCCTAGGGGGATACGTACCCCCTGCAGTTCTCCAGAGTACCCCTAGGGGGACACGTACCCCCTGGTCATTTCCTCTCTAAATGGGAGGTTTTGGGACCGATTGGTGGGATTGTTGTGGATGAAGTACCTCGGAGATACACTGGTAAGAGATAATGAGGTTTAACCATGTATCAGCTGATTTAAATATCTCACGTTACTGTATTGTGTCAACAGTTAACTTCATGTAATATTGTATGTGGAGTTTTCTTTTGCGGGGTGCAAATGTTCCACCAGAACAACTTCCTTCCTGAGACTGTTTAGCAGAGACACCATCGCTGACTGTGATTGGGTTAAAGAAATGCAAATCAACCCAGAGCGTTTGTTTCCCTCCTATCCCAGAATGCATCAGTGGTGTAGCCAGACCTTCCTCCTCAGCGCTGTGGAGATAGAGCTGGCAATGCGAGGCATAGGCGCCGATATACGTTTTCCTCCGTGGGTGCTCACGGGCGCACGCCCTTTAAAAAAACAACCTTACCTTACCAGAACCTTAGGAAATGGACAGCGGCCGACACGAACACACACGCCTATTAACACGATAATAAAGCCGTAAAGTAGGCTTTCACCTCAGGACAGCGCCACTCCTCACAGATACAGATAGGACTGGAGATGAGCAGTTGAAGTGACACGTAACAGCGATCAGCTTCGTGGGAAATTAAGAATCAATGCCACCGACATAACCAATCACACGATGATAGACGCTCCACTTAGCACCAACTGCACTGTTTAACTGTAAATGAATGTAGCCTACTGGCAGTCTGGCACACGGGGGTGCTCAGTATTGTCGGCGCCTATGATGCAAGGCTCAAACTCACGTGAATAAACGTCAATGCTTTTGGTCTTAGAAATGAAAAGGATTGCTTTCTGAGTGCGTCACGACACATAGGGGACATTTTTGTCTGCAATCAGCCGACAGGACGCGACACAGCGACTCGCCTGATTTGTTCCCGAGTCCACTCCAAAAAAGCTCACTTCAACCCTTGGCTTAATGTCCCACTTGAGCCCCCATAGACGTAGTCTGTAATTAAAGGGCGATTAAGAGGCTGGAGCTTGATGAATGGGATCCTAAATAGTCTAAATACCCCATGCTGCTCTGCTGTTGGACGCAGCGAGGAGGACTTAATTGATTCAGGCTAATCAGTGGTCAGAATTAAAACAGTCACAGTTGTCTGGGAGAGGCGAGAGAAAGGGGGAGAGAGAGAGAGAGAGAGAGAGAGAGGGGGAGGAAAAGTGAGAGGAAATGAGGAGGAGAACAGAAGGTTGAAGCCAAAGAAAGAAAGAGGAGGAGGGAAGATGCGTGTTATTGTGGAGGGTAGAAGCAGCTCAGCAGAAGGCGTCTTGTATTATCCTGCATAAATTATCACACACACACACACACACAGAGACACACACACACACACACACACACACACACACACACACACACACACACACACACACACACAGAGACACACACACACACACACACACACACACACACACACACACACACACACACACACACACACACACACACACACACACACACACACACACACACACACACACAGAGACACACACACACAGAGACACACAGACACACACACACACACTTCAGACACACACACACACACACACACGCACACACACACACAGACACACACACACACACACACACACACACACACACACACACACACACGAGCACACACGCACACACAGACACACACACAGCACACACAGCACACACACACACACACACAGAGACACACACACACACACACACAGAGACACACACACACACACACACACAGAGACACACACACACACACACACAGAGACACACACACACACACACAGAGACACACACACACACACACACACACACACACACACACACACACACTGGCGGATATTAAAGGAACAGTTTGTCGGACAATTAGGTGATATGGAGACTCATTAGCGTGCAACGTGGCGGCCAACTACACGTCCGGCTTTGGCATCCAGCAGCAACAAACGTCCAACTTCCTGTTAAAGGAACATGCTGTTGTTTTATTTTAAATTCTGGGTTTTATTTGGGTGTTTTTTAGGGCTTTGATTTGCGATGAGGTGAGTTTCAAAGAGGCTGGGACACACATTTGGGGTGTACACATATTATTATATTAGTATTTACAAGCTGTTTCTCTTAGATGTAGTGAAAGAAGTAATCAGATCTTTTTAAACGTAAGAGTAGTAGTACCACAGTGTCAAAATACTCTGTTACAAGTAAAAGTCCTGCATGCATTACTCATGAGCGTGAGCGTGAGAGTGAGCGTGGCGTGGCGTGAGAGTGAGCGTCAGCGTGGCGTGAGAGTGAGCGTGGCGTGGCGTGAGCGTGGCGTGACGTGAGCGTGGAGTGAGCGTGGCGTGAGCGTGAGCGTGGCGTGAGAGTGAGCGTGGCGTGAGCGTGGCGTGAGAGTGGCGTGAGCGTCAGCGTGGCGTGAGAGTGAGCGTGGCGTGAGAGTGAGCGTGGCGTGAGCGTCAGCGTGGCGTGAGAGTGAGCGTGGCGTGAGCGTCAGCGTGGTGTGAGCGTGAGAGTGAGCGTGGCGTGGCGTGGCGTGAGAGTGAGCGTGGCGTGAGTGTGAGCGTGAGCGTGAGCGTGAGCGCGGCGTGGCGTGAGAGTGAGCGTGGCGTGAGCGTGGCGTGAGAGTGAGCGTGGCGTGGCGTGAGAGTGAGCGTGGCGTGAGAGTGAGCGTGGCGTGAGAGTGAGCGTGGCGTGAGCGTGAGCGTGGCGTGAGTGTGAGCGTGAGCGTGAGCGCGGCGTGGCGTGAGAGTGAGCGTGGCGTGAGCGTGAGCGTGAGAGTGAGCGTGGCGTGAGCGTGGCGTGAGAGTGAGCGTGGCGTGGCATGAGAGTGAGCGTGGCCGTGAGCGTGAGCGTGGCGTGGCGTGAGCGTGGCGTGGCGTGGCGTGAGAGTGAGAGTGAGCGTGGCGTGAGCGTGAGAGTGGCGTGAGCGTGAGCGCGGTGTGAGCGTGGCGTGAGAGTGAGCGTGGCGTGGCGTGAGCGTGGCGTGAGAGTGAGCGTGACGTGAGCGTGAGCGTGGCGTGAGCGTGAGAATGAGCGTGGCGTGGCGTGAGCGTGGCGTGAGAGTGAGCGTGGCGTGAGCGTGAGCGTGGCGTGAGAGTGACGTGAGCGTGGCATGAGAGTGAGTGTGGCGTTTCTGTTGCGTGTCAGCTGCGTGGCGTTTTCTATGTCTTTACACACCAGAAAGGTGACGGAGCTGCTGCAGCTGCTGCTGGAGCTGCTGGAGCTGCTGCTGCTGGAGCTGCTGGAGCTGCTGGAGCTGCTGCTGGAGCTGCTGGAGCTGCTGCAGCTGGAGCTGCTGCTGCAGCTGGAGCTGCTCCTACTACTGCTGCTGCTGCTGCTGCAGCTGGAGCTTCTGCTGCTGCTGCTGCTGCTGCTGCTGCTGCTGCTGCTGCTGCTGCTGCTGCTGGAGCTGCTGCTGCTGCTGCTGCTGTTAGCCTTGTCTGAACACATGTATGTTTCCCATAAACATAAACAGAAATATAAACTGATCTGATTACAGCAAAGACAACGTCGGCAGGATTGACGGTGAAATATCAGAAAATAGATTATTTTTATTAAATGACATTTATATCAAAACCTCGAGACTTTCAAACATCAACATGTCATTTATTAAATGTATTTGTGTCTAAATGACATATAAACATCTTTTCCTAGTCTATGTTGCCTGGAAACGCTTCCAACACGCTTGCGTATCGCGTGAAAAATAACATACATACTACAAATACAACATACAGTTTGTGCGTCCTGTCGCCATCATCTACGTGGGCTGCGTCTTCCTATACTTGACACTGATTGGTTTGTAAATGAACGTGCGTCTGACATCAGCGTGTTGACAATTGGCGGTAGCTTTGCTAGCATAGACATATATGTTTGCTAGTACTCTTTAGCCTTGAAAGGAGCCAGTTGAGGTGGTTGGGGCATCTGGTAAGGATGCCCCCTGGGCTCCTCTCTAGGGAGGCGTTCCAGGCTCGTCCAGCTGGGAGGAGGTCTCGGGGAAGACCCAGGACTAGGTGGAGGGACGTCCAGCTGGGAGGAGGCCTCGGGGAAGACCCAGCACTAGGTGGAGGGACGTCCAGCTGGGAGGAGGCCTCGGGGAAGACCCAGGACTAGGTGGAGGGACGTCCAGCTGGGAGGAGGCCTCGGGGAAGACCCAGGACTAGGTGGAGGGACGTCCAGCTGGGAGGAGGCCTCGGGGAAGACCCAGGACTAGGTGGAGGGACGTCCAGCTGGGAGGAGGCCTCGGGGAAGACCCAGGACTAGGTGGAGGCACGTCCAGCTGGGAGGAGGACAAGGTGGACGCACGTCCAGCTGGGAGGAGGACTAGGGGAAGACCCAGGACTCGGTGGAGGGACGTCCAGCTGGGAGGAGGCCTCGGGGA
>NC_135864.1:1673232-1688232 GCF_031162955.1 Sander vitreus
TACGTGCTGCTTGTGTTTCTCTCGCCCCTAACAGGGGGCACGGCCTTGGCCATGCCGGTCTGGCTACAGCTAAAGATATCGTTAGCTTGCTAGCTACAGTAGCTCTCTTTACGCACACGCACAACACAGAAAAATAAGTTTCGGTCTTAGACCTTCATCAGGTAAATGAAGGTCTAAGACCAAAACGTTGTATTTTTCTAAATAAATTATTGCTTGTGTAATGGTCAGTGTGCAGGACTCTTCTCTAAGCTTCTGATCATATCCTACGCACCTGCCCCACAAAAGAGGTGTGCAAAAAAGCTTTCTTACATTGCGAATGTTGCTGCCTCATGCATATTGACTGTTGTGGCTACACCTATTGTTACTGTTAGCTTGTCAGCTACAGTAACTATCTATATATCCATCCATCCATCTACCTATCTACCTATCTACCTATCTATCTGTCTGTCTATCTATCTGTCTACCTATCTATCCATCCATCCATCCATCTACCTATCTATCCATCCATCCATCCATCTACCTATCTATCTATCCATCCATCCATCCATCCATCTACCTATCCATCTATCTATCCATCCATCCATTCACCTACCTACCTATCCATCCATCCACCTACCTACCTATCTATCCATCCATCTACCTATCTACCTACCTACCTACCTACCCATCCATCCACCTACCTACCTATCCATCCATCCATCCACCTACCTACCTACCTATCCATCCACCTACCTACCTATCCATCCATCCATCCACCTACCTACCTACCTATCTATCCATCCATCCATCCACCTACCTATCTACCTACCTACCTTCCTACCTACCTATCCATCCATCTACCTACCTATCTACCTACCTATCCATCCATCCATCCACCTACCTACCTATCTATCTACCTATCCATCCATCCACCTACCTATCTATCTATCCATCCATCCATCTACCTACCTACCTACCTATCTATCCATCCACCTACCTATCTATCTACCTACCTACCTATCCATCCATCCATCCATCCATCCAGGCAGGTTAACAGTGCGGGTGCGTTGCTTCATTTCTATTTCTCTCTGACTGAATCACTCGTTTCTCCGACTTCTCTACAAACGCCGCAGTCATCGCTCTCCGTCACTGTCACTCAGGTATGTTGATGGATGGCATCAGTGACTGTATTTGTGTCAGAGAAGTTTTAATGGATGTTTCAAAGAGTAATTTATGGCCACTTGTCACGACTAGTTTACACTTCCAAATGCCAAAGCACCCCCCTCCCCTCCGTCTGCCTTCTGCTGCAATCATCGACTCATCTCGCTGCTAAAATACCTGTTATTACCCTCGACAGGTATGAAGACCTACAACCCAGTTTCCCTCCGCGCACACGTGTAGCCTAATTTCCAAAGGAGAAGCAAACATACCACCGTGCTTCTAGCTCGAGGTGTACTGTCTGCCTCTGTCCATCCGTCTGTATATTTACAACCAGGCTTCGTCTGTCTGCGTAAATATATCATTATTTTCACATTTCCTTCCTGAAGGCTTCGGCGCTTCACTCTGAAGAACAAAAGGGATCATCCCGGAGAATCTGCTACGTGCCAACACGGTCTCACTGCAGTTTGTGTGATTGTCACGTTATTTTTAATCTATTGATTCGTGTATAACACGTTTATGTCGTTTTTTTGTGATTGTTTTGGGCTAAAATCCTTGATTATGCGTCACGTTTTCTTAAAAAACTGAAATACAACCATGTTAATCTCTAGGTATGGTGAAGGGTACGTGATGATGGGGGGGTATGGTGAAGGGTATGTGATGATGTGGGGGTATGGTGAAGGGTATGTGATGATGTGGGGGTATGGTGAAGGGTATGTGATGATGTGGGGGTATGGTGAAGGGTATGTGATGATGTGGGGGTATGGTGAAGGGTATGTGATGATGTGAGGGGTATGGTGAAGGGTATGTGATGATGTGGGTGTATGGTGAAGGGTATGTGATGATGTGGTGGTATGGTGAAGGGTATGTGATGATGTGGGGGTATGGTGAAGGGTATGTGATGATGTGGGGGTATGGTGAAGGGTATGTGATGATGGGGGGGTATGGTGAAGGGTACGTGATGATGTGGGGGGTATGGTGAAGGGTATGTGATGATGTGGGGGGTATGGTGAAGGGTATGTGATGATGTGGGGGGTATGGTGAAGGGTATATGATGATGTGGGGGTATGGTGAAGGGTATGTGATGATGTGGGGGTATGGTGAAGGGTATGTGATGATGGGGGGGTATGGTGAAGGGTATGTGATGATGGGGGGGTATGGTGAAGGGGATGTGATGATGGGGGTATGGTGAAGGGTATGTGATGATGTGGGGGTATGGTGAAGGGTATGTGATGATGGGGGGGTATGGTGAAGGGTATGTGATGATGGGGGGACCAAGGGACCTGTATCAGGATCATAGTATCCTGGATCCATGAAATAACTGGCCTTTCAAAATAAAAGTCTGCCTGCCTCTATGGGAATCTAACATAGGGGGTGTACTGACTTATGCCCCCTGTATTTTAAGGAAGAACATTTCTTTATTTACGACACAATCCCCGTTCTCCTGATGATGTCCTCCTGTATTTAAGTAATCCTGAGAAATCAGTTCCAGCTGTTCTGGACTCTATAGCCTTATTTAGTGCTCTGTCGCGCTGGCTTTCAATATTCCCCAGAATATGACCATAAAATCTCCTTTTCGGGTATCAAAGAATGGCGCGGGTGACACACCTGAAGGATTCCCGAAACTCTCAGACTTCTCAGAGTGTTTGAGTGAAGTGTGGGAGGCGGGAAATGGGAGGAGGGTCATTTCTTATCTGATCCAGACCACTTTAGGAAGACACCTGAGGTATCCGGGGCGATATATTACCACCTAAGTGGCCGTAACCCCCCCCCCCCCTCAGGTGCAGTGTTGGAGGTGTGCAGAGCTGTCACACAGCTGCAGGCAGGAAGTGAAGACGACAGGCGGGAACGCCTTTTTATTTATGGAGCGCTGGAAGCAGGAGATGTAACGAGGAGGGGGAGGATGAGAGAGAGAAAGAAAAGACGAGAGGAAGTGAAAACAACGGTTCCTAAATCTAATTAACTTTCTTCCTGCTAATTCTCATCAATCACCTCATCTTTAAACGTGTTCTGGTCCACAACGGTGTAACATTGAGAAGTGGGAGAGTGTGTGTGTGTGTGTGTGTGTGTGTGTGTGTGTGTGTGTGTGTGTGTGTCTGTCTGTGTGTGTTAGTCTTTCTGTTTGTGTTTGTGGGGGTGTGTGTGTGTGTGTGTGTGTGTGTGTGTGTCTGAGAGAGTGTGTGTGAGTGTGTATTTCTGTGTCTCTGTGTGTGTATTTGTGTGCGAGTGTGTCTGTATGAGTGTCTGTGTGTGTGTGTGTGTGTTAGTCTTTCTGTTTGTGTGTGTGTGTGCATCTCTGTGTGTGTTTCTGTGTGTCTGTGTGTGTGTGTGTATTTCTGTGTGTCTCTGTGTGTGTATTTGTGTATGTGTGGGTGTGTGTGTCTCTGTGGATGTGTGTGTCTCTGTGTGTGTGTCTGTGTGTGTGTGTGTGTGTGTGTGTGTGTCTGTGTCTGTGTGTGTGTGTTGCTCAGGGACACTCATGCATTTCTTCTCACATTTATGCATTAGTGTCTGTGTTTATGTTCCTCTCCTCTCACATCATTGCCCAAACGTGTCCACAGGTGTGTGTGTAGGTGTGTGTGTGTAGGTGTGTGTGTGCGCGTCCACAGGTAAAAGGTGTTATGGTGTGTGTGTGTGTGTGTGTGCTTGTGTGTGTGTTTGCGTCCAAAGGTGAAGGTGTTATGGTGTGTGTGTGTGTGTGTGTGTGTGTGTGTGTGTGTGTGTTGCCCCTGGGCTCTTCCTGTAGCAGTGTATGTTTCCACCCCCCAGGCCTGGGGACTTTACAGGCTTTAACTGAGGTCATAACAGCTCCCCAGTGAAGACAATTAGCTGCTAAACGCCTCCCTGCTCGCCGCTATTTGTTTACCCGCCCGCCGCCCCGCCATGTTGGCTTTTCGTCCTCGTGTGTGTTTAACAGCGAAACCAACAGGAACGTCCAGCGGGCCGCAGAGGAAGAGAAGAGGAAACACACCAAACACATCCATCCACAGCTGTCTCGCTTTGACTTCTGTACCCTGGGAACTCCACTCGTGTTGCTGTGCCTTAAAACGTTGCACTTCCTGTTTTCACAATAAAAGTCATTGCAATACGAGAGTAAAAGTAAAGGTTTTGCATATTTTAAATCTGCTTAAAAAGTAGGGATGCACCGAATCCAGGATTGGGCTGAATATTGGGCTTTTTGACGGGGTTGGGTTTCTGCCGACCCCTACGTTTGCACTACGCTGGTCGACGTAATGACGGCGCCGTTGATTACGGGAAGGTGTTTACGTAGGTGGAGCGTTGGAACTCGTGAGCAGAAAAATGGCGTTTTTCCATCACGTGGTACCTCCTCGACTCGCCTCGACTCTACTCGCCTTTTTTGGTTTTCCATTACGAAAAAAAGTCCCTGGTACCTGCCAACAGGTACTTTATTTAGTACCACCTCCGTCGATACCAAAAGGTGACGTGAAAACAACAGACGGGGGTGTCCTGAACAAACCCGCCATTTTGAAATAGTTTAGCCAGCTGTGGGTTTTTTTTGCTGCCTCCAGCTTCTTTTGAAACTAAATGTGTCTTCTGTCTGTGGCAACAACAACACACCTTCCACGTGCTGTGTGTGTGTCGCGTTAGGTCGCTAAATATGCAATGGGAAAAGGAGGACGGGGCACCGCGGCCGAGTCGAGCCGAGCTGGTACTAGCCGAAAAGCCGAAAGTGTTGTTTGGCAGTACTTTCAGTCAAAAGAAGGCCATTCAAGTCCAGCTACATGTTCAATCTGCAATGCTGATTAGTCTGGTGGTGGCGAGGACCCTAAACAATACACAACATCACCGCTGTTACAACATCTGGTATGAAACATCTGGAAGAATACGAGCTGAGCATGAAGGAATCTACAGACAGCAGCCAGAATGCAGCAACTTCAGGTACGGCAAAGGAAGGACAGTCACTGTTTACTTCATTAATGTGTTGACTGTGTTCATGGACTGAGGACGGGACGAGGACTCAGCAGAACCTCAACCAGGGGGTTCAGGATTCAGCAGAACCTCAACCAGGGGGTTCAGGATTCAGCAGAACCTCAACCAGGGGATGCACCAAATCGGCTGAGTCCTGAACCCAGTCAACACATTAATGAAGTAAACAGTGACTGTCCTTCCTTTGCCGTACCTGAAGTTGCTGCATTCTGGCTGCTGTCTGTAGATTCCTTCATGCTCAGCTCGTATTCTTCCAGATGTTTCATACCAGATGTTGTAACAGCGGTGATGTTGTGTATTGTTTAGGGTCCTCGCCACCACCAGACTAATCAGCATTGCAGATTGAACATGTAGCTGGACTTGAATGGCCTTCTTTTGACTGAAAGTACTGCCAAACAACACTTTTTCTGCTCACCAGTTCCATTTCCACTTCCTCTCAGCCTGCTGCATTGAAGCTCCACCTACGTAAACACCTTCCTGTAATCAACGGCGCCGTCATTACGGCGACCAGCGTAGCGCGGCGTGACAGCGTAGGGTTCAGCAGAAACCAGAACCCCGTCAACAAGCCCAATATTCAGCCCAATCTGAATACGAAACCAGGATTCGGTGCATCCCTGCTCATGAAACAAGTGCTATAAATGTTGATGTGGAGTCAGCCGGGCAGAGAGAAGAGAACAAAGGAACTCTCCGATCATTTGGTCTCAGGCGTCTGTGGACTTGTCCCCAATGACACCAGCTACATATTGAAATGTTCATTTTTAGCGCCGAGGCTCGAAGGCCATTTTCACGCTCGGCCAGCGTGCCGTCTGAGGTCGTGCAGAGACACATCGGCCATCGGTAGACCCCCCCACGGAGTCTCGGACCGCCGTGTGCTTCACACCAACACACCACCTGTTATTATATAATCGAGTCACATTTCAGATTCGACAGAGAGGAGAAGACCAGACCTGTCGCTCTCGGCACTACTTCACACACCGAGATGTCCGTGGGCGGAAAAAAGTTGACTTCAGTACGAGAAAAATAAAGATTAAAATAAAAGAATAGCTTTCCAGTCAGAGTTTGAATGAAAGGGAAAAAAGTGTTGGCAGTGAAATGGAGGGGGAGGAGAGGAGAGGAGGAGGAAAGAAGAGGAGGAGAGGGGGAGGAGGAGAGAAGACGAGGAGGAGAGGGAAGGAGGAGAGAAGAGGAGGAGGAGAGGGGGAGGAGGAGAGGAGGAGAGGAGGAGAGGGGGAGGAGGAGAGAAGACGAGGAGGAGAGGGGGAGGAGGAGAGGGGGAGGAGAGAAGACGAGGAGGAGAGGGGGAGGAGGAGAGGAGAGGAGGAGGAGAGGGGGAGGAGGAGAGGAGAGGAGGAGAGGGGGAGGAGGAGAGGAGGAGAGGAGGAAAGAAGAGGGGGAGAGGAGGAGAGGAGGAGGAAAGAGGAGGAGAGGAGGAGAGGAGGAGGAAAGAGGAGGAGAGGAGGAGGAAAGAATAGGAGGAGAGGAGGAGGAGGAGAGGAGGAGGAAAGAAGAGGAGGAGAGGAGAGGAGAGAAGGACGAGAGGAGGAGAGGAGGAAAGGAGAGGAGGAGAGGAGGAAAGGAGAGGAGGGGAGGAGGAGGAAAGAAGAGGAGGAGAGGAGGATAGGAGGAAAGAAGAGGAGGAGAGGAGGATAGGAGAGGAGGAGAGAAGGACGAGAGGAGGAAAGGAGGAGAGGAAGAGAGGAGAAGAGGAGGATGAGAGGACGGGAGGAGAAGAGGAGAGGAGGAGGAGGCGGAGGAGAGGAGGAGGTGAGCAGGAGAGGAGGAGAGGAGAAGAGGAGGATGAGAGGACGGGAGGAGAAGAGGAGAGGAGAGGAGGAGAGGAGGAGGAGGAGAGGAGGAGGTGAGCAGGAGAGGAGGAGAGGAGAAGAACCAAATGAACAAATGAGGGAAAGTTTAAAAAAGGAAGGTAAGACAGCTGAAAGAAAGGAGAAAAAGGAAAGCTAGTAAAAGAAGAGGAACGTTTGAAAAGAAAAAGAAAAAAACAATCCCACATTTCCGAGGGCACTTGAAGGCATCTTCATTTCAGAAAGAGCGACTGTGCTTTGTTGGTCACTCAAAGTCACTCAAGTGTTTCCTTTGACTTGTGTGTTTGACGACGGAGTGACAGAGAGAAACGTGTCGGACGGCATTCTGGCGCTCACGGGGACGTTTGACACAAAGCTCGCCCTGCTTCCTGTCACTCTGTGATGAAACCCCCGGCCGACTCGTTTGGGATGAAAGAAGGAAGTGATGACAGCGCTGAACCCTCTCAAATATTTTCGAGGTGGCGTGCTGTCAGTGACGGGAGTGAGGTAATAAGTACTGTTAATGTTCCCCCTTTCAACAGTGTTTTTAAGCCATGTAGTCACGTTATTTTTAATATATTGATACGTGTTCACGGAGACGTTTTTCTCGTTTTTTACGTGGTGGCCAGCACGAAAATGTGAAGTAATGTATTTCAATGCGTTACTTCACAGCGGCCGTCTCCCGCCGTGTGCGGCGCCCCGTCCCATTATTGTCGCGCGTCCCCAGCGGCCGTCTCCCGGCGTGTGAGGCGCCCTGTCCCGTTATTGTCGCGTGTCCCCAGCGGCCGTCTCCCGCCGTGTGAGGCGCCCTGTCCCGTTATTGTCACGCATCCCCAGCGGCCGTCTCCCGCCGTGTGAGGCGCCCTGTCCCGTTATTGTCGCGTGTCCCCAGCGACTGTCTCCCGGCGTGTGCGGCGCCCACGTCCCGTTATTGTCGCGCGTCCCCAGCGGCCGTCTCCCGGCGTGTGAGGCGCCCTGTCCCGTTATTGTCGCGCGTCCCCAGCGGCCGTCTCCCGGCGTGTGAGGCGCCCCGTCCCATTATCGTCGCCCGTCTCCCGGCGTGTGAGGCGCCCCGTCCCGTTATTGTCGCGTGTCCCCAGCGACCGTCTCCCGGCGTGTGAGGCGCCCCGTCCCATTATCGTCACGCGTCCCCAGCGGCCGTCTCCCGGCGTGTGAGGCGCCCTGTCCCGTTATTGTCACGCGTCCCCAGCGGCCGTCTCCCGCCGTGTGAGGCGCCCTGTCCCGTTATTGTCGCGCGTCCCCAGCGACCGTCTCCCGGCGTGTGCGGCGCCCCGTCCCATTATCGTCGCCCGTCTCCCATTATCTGTCTTCATTTCAGATCAACAAAGGTCAGATGTTGAGAGGCTCTAGTCACGCTCATCCTGCTCCCCGTTTCCTGGTGAGTCCCGACGGCCCTGTCTCTGACTGAGCATGTCAGGTCGCCCAAAATGAAGGACGACAGCTCCTCCGACGGACGACGGCACAGAACACACCGACCAGACTCGAGTCACCGACCTCGCCAGACTGTCCCACGGCTGATTATCGGGTTGGTGTGTCAGCGCCCTTAGAAATGCTTTCCATAATGTTGTCAGACACTTAGAATAATAATAATAATCTGGCCTGTCAGCAGCAAACATTGAGTCATTGAGTCAAAATATCCCTACGTCTCAGTTTCCAACCGAGCCGCCCCGCTGTAGTAACTGTAGTTTAAAAAACGCCATTAATAACTCCCAATGGCTTAGGCCTGAAAATAGAGTCCATGTTTTTCTATTTGGGTAAACCGTTTATAGCCATTTCACCATAGACATTAGAGGATGGATACCCGACCCGAGCCCTGAAATGATGTTTGGATTTGGGTCGGATTATTGTAGGTGCTGTGTTAACGTGAGCTTGTTGCCCCGTGTGGGCTGATGACCTCATCTGTTGACATTTCTGAATGCCTTCCTACAGCTGCTTAATGAAAGATTTCCACACAAACAAACGGACATGTGTCGTTAATATGAGAAAGAAATGAGATTTTAACTGTGTCGGGATCGGGTCAGGCACCACTCTAATACACACACACACACACAGAGACACACACACAGAGACACACACACAGACAGACACACACACTCTAATACACACTCAGAGACACACACGCAGACAGACAGACAGACACACACACACACACTCAGAGACACACACACAGAGACATACACACACAGACAGACACACACACTCTAATACACACACACACACACACACACACACACACACACACACAGACAGACAGACAGACAGCCAGACACACACACATACACACAGACAGACAGACAGACAGCGAGACACACACACACACACAGACAGACACACACACACACACACAGACACACACACATACACACACAGACAGACAGACACACACACAGAGGCAGACACACAGACAGAGACACACACACACACACACAGACAGACACACACACACTCAGAGACACACACACAGACAGACAGACACACACACACACTCAGACACACACACACACACACTCAGAGACACACACAGACACACACACAGAGACATACACACACAGACAGACACACACACTCAGAGACAGACAGACAGACAGACACAGACATACAGACACACACACAAAGACACACACACACACACACACACACACACACACAGACATACACACACAGACAGACAGACAGACAGACAGGACACACACACAGAGACAGACAGACAGACAGACACATACACACACAGACAGATAGACAGACACACACACAGAGGCAGACACACAGACAGAGACACACACACACACACACACACAGACAGACAGACACACACAGACAGACAGACACACAGACACATATACACACACACACACAGACAGAGACAGACACACACAGACAGACAGACAGACACACAGACACACACAGACAGACAGACAGACACACAGACACACAGACACACACAGACAGACAGACAGACACACACAGACAGACAGACAGACACAGACAGACAGAAAGACAGACACACACAGACAGACAGACAGACACACACAGACAGACAGACAGACAAAGTATGTTCTTTCACAAATAAGTCAACGATAAGCACCTGAATCTGTAAAGTAACTAATGCTTTAAAATAAACACAGTGCAGTAAAAGTACAATACTTCCCTCTGAGATGTCAATGAATGTAAACACCTGTATTTTTCTTCATCTCGACACACCTTTTCCTTCGAGCGCCGGGAGACTCCTGAAACCTGAAACCCTCCGAGAGCCAATCATATCCCTCGTGGACCTCCTGAAGCTGTAATTAGCGTCCATCACCAGCCAATCCCATCAGCCCCTGGGGGACGACAGCTGAGACTAAAGACCAACTTGGATTTTTAATGAGACACTGGCTGGAATATATGTTTTTCTCGTAACATGAAAATACCAATGATGGAACTGTTTTTTTATAGGACAACTTCCCAAATATTAGGAACTCCTTGTGAGTCTCGGACCTCAGATTGAGAACCGGCGGCTGTATTCTCGCCCCAAAATGTCACTCAGCGTGTGGGACGCCGGGGGCCTACAGTCATCTCCTAAACGGTAATTTATGTGTTGTTGTGGAGGACAAATTGCTGCAGGAGGTGAAGCATTAGCTAAACGGCATCTCACAGCGACGTGTTTCCACCTGCAGCACAAATATGTGAAGTATGTCATAACTCAGCACACACTTGCTTTATAGAGGGGGGAGGCTGGCTTTATAGGGGGGAGACTGGCTTTATAGGGGGGAGACTGGCTTTATAGGGGCGAGACTGGTTTTATAGGGGGGAGAGACTGGCTTTATAGGGGAGAGACTGGCTTTATAGGGGAGAGACTGGCTTTATAGGGGGGAGACTGGCTTTATGGAGGGAGAGACTGGCTTTATAGAGGGAGAGACTGGCTTTATAGGGGGGAGAGACTGGCTTTATAGAGGGGGAGAGACTGGCTTTATGGGGGGAGACTGGCTTTATAGGGGGGAGAGACTGGCTTTATAGGGGGGAGAGAGACTGGCTTTATAGGGGGGGGAGAGACTGGCTTCATAGGGGGGAGAGAGACTGGCTTTATAGAGGGGGAGAGACTGGCTTTATAGAGGGGGAGAGACTGGCTTTATAGGGGGGGAGAGACTGGCTTTATAGAGGGGGAGAGACTGGCTTTATGGGGGGAGAGAGACTGGCTTTATAGAGGGGGAGAGACTGGCTTTATAGGGGAGAGACTGGCTTTATAGGGGGGGAGAGACTGGCTTTATGGGGGGAGAGAGACTGGCTTTATAGTGGGGAGAGACTGGCTTTATAGAGGGGGAGAGACTGGCTTTATGGGGGGGGAGAGACTGGCTTTATGGGGGGAGAGAGACTGGCTTTATGGGGGGAGTATACAGCCGCTGGTTCTCAATCTGAGGTCCGGGACTCCCCGAGGGGTCTCTGTTTAAATCTCACATCCCCAGTTTATTGAGTTCACAGGTCTCCTAATGTTTTCCAGTAAATACGTGTACGTACTGTAACACGTGGAGGTGTTTAATGTTTCATGTGACGTTTAATACAGACTTAGGACAGGACAAAGAGAGTCATTCATAAATCTGACTTCCCAACAGATTAATGCTTACTCCTCTTTCAGCAGATCTCTGTTCTTGTGTTTTTTTGTGTCTCAAACACTGTTATTAAAACCAAATATAACACACAAAGGAAGCATTGAGGACATTACTAAGATATAATGGGTTTGGTTCGCCTGTCAGAAGAGTTCATTAACATCCTGTTTGTGCTGAACGGTGAACATGTGGATCTGCTGAGAATGAACTCTGCTCCTCTTAAAGATCAATCTCTCCGGCTCATAACAAACAGCACAGCGCCCTCCGGTGGCCGGACACGGAATCACACAGCTGAACAATTCAGATCCTTTACTCAAGTCAGAGTCCTGTGTGCTTTATAGGGATGCACCGAATCCAGGTTTTTGGGGTTCGGGCCGAATCCTGAACCCCCTGGTTGAGGTTCTGCTGAGTCCTGAACCCCCTGGTTGAGGTTCTGCTGAGTCCTGAACCCCCTGGTTGAGGTTCTGCTGAGTCCTCGTCCCGTCCTCAGTCCATGAACACAGTCAACACATTAATGAAGTAAACAGTGACTGTCCTTCCTTTGCCGTACCTGAAGTTGCTGCATTCTGGCTGCTGTCTGTAGATTCCTTCATGCTCAGCTCGTATTCTTCCAGATGTTTCATACCAGATGTTGTAACAGCGGTGATGTTGTGTATTGTTTAGGGTCCTCGCCACCACCAGACTAATCAGCATTGCAGATTGAACATGTAGCTGGACTTGAATGGCCTTCTTTTGACTGAAAGTACTGCCAAACAACACTTTTTCTGCTCACCAGTTCCATTTCCACTTCCTCTCAGCCTGCTGCATTGAAGCTCCACCTACGTAAACACCTTCCTGTAATCAATGGCGCCGTCATGACGTCACACCGCCTAGTGCAAGTGTAACGGGTTGTATATATATGTCCTGTATTAAAGGGGACAGCGGCGTCTGCTGGCGTCACTTTCACATTGTGCTGCGGCGCTAAAAGTAATAAATTATGGGTAATCCACAGCAGTTATCGCATGTTAAATGCTGCAGAGATGATATTAGCCAAAGTGCTTTAAAGCCAACCACACAATGTTTTATTTGACTGTATTTTTGTTGTGATGTAATTTAGAAATGAATGCCATTAGTTTGGCGTCAAGTGAGTCATTCATTTTAGGCTCATAGCTGAATGCTAAATGTAGCTCATTTTGCATGGCTTCTAATGCTATTCCTCCGTCTGACTTCCTGTGCGGTGTGTAGGTAGTGCTGTTCATGTCTCTGTCCGTGATGTCGACATGCCTGTCCTGACTCGGCCTGGTTTCCTCATGTGCAGATGCAGCTTCACATCAACAACACCGTGAGACTGATGCATATTCAGTCCCTCCAGAAAAACGCTGTTACGCAATCACAAAATTCAATGTATAATCAGCCAAAGTCTGCATTATTTTCAAATACGCCGTACTTTCGCCGCATAAATTGCCGATATACGTGCAAAATACGCGGGGCTTGCATGCTTTCATAATCCCCGCATTTTCGTTGCAAAAAAGTCCCAAATATCTTAGCAGAAAGTTGAAAATTTTTGCATTTACTTCACACAAGAGCAGCCGTTTTCCCCCGTCAAAAAGCCCAATATTCAGCTGAATCTGAACCCGAATCCTGGATTTGGTGCATCTCTGATCACAGCGTCAAAAAACAGCTGACGTTGTTGTCAGAGTCCTGTGATTTGGTTGCATTTTTGACATTTTTTCCAATTTCTCATCCCATTTTTCATCGTGTTTGTTGCTTCTTTTGATTGTGATGGCTAGTAGCCAACAAAAGAGGGGTCGAGGTAACGTATAGAGAACCGTTCATTGACGTTTTTCACCAGGAAACAGGTGTTCATGTCCTGAAGAAGTTAAGGAGAAAACACAAGACTTTCACCAGGAAACAGGTGTTCATGTCCTGAAGAAGTTAAGGAGAAAACACAAGACTTTCACCAGGAAACAGGTGTTCATGTCCTGAAGAAGTTAAGGAGAAAACACAAGACTTTCACCCAGGAAACAGGTGTTCATGTCCTGAAGAAGTTAGGAGAAAACACAAGACTTTCACCAGGAAACAGGTGTTCATGTCCTGAAGAAGTTAAGGAGAAAACACAAGACTTTCACCCAGGAAACAGGTGTTCATTTCCTGAAGAAGTTAAGGAGAAAACACAAGACTTTCACCAGGAAACAGGTGTTCATTTCCTGAAGAAGTTAAGGAGAAAACACAAGACTTTCACCCAGGAAACAGGTGTTCATGTCCTGAAGAAGTTAAGGAGAAAACACAAGACTTTCACCAGGAAACAGGTGTTCATGTCCTGAAGAAGTTAAGGAGAAAACACAAGACTTTCACCAGGAAACAGGTGTTCATGTCCTGAAGAAGTTAAGGAGAAAACACAAGACTTTCACCAGGAAACAGGTGTTCATGTCCTGAAGAAGTTAAGGAGAAAACACAAGACTTTCACCAGGAAACAGGTGTTCATGTCCCAGGAGTTCTACTCAAGGGGACCGGGGTTTTAATCCAAACACTGATTATTTTTCTAATCTTAATTAGTCATTTTGTTGTCTAAACTCAACTGCAACGGCCTCTGAAAGGACCGTCACCTCAAGGTGTGTGTGTGTGTGTATATATATGTGTAGCTGTGTGTATGTCTGCGTGTGTGTAGCTGTGTGTGTGTCTCTGTGTACGATGTCATAGGAACCCGTTCCTGGCTTGTTGATCTTTACATTGTTAGTTAATTTCCTAACCTGGCCTGGGACACACACACACACACACACACACACACATTCATACGGTTTAATAAAGGACTTATTGGACTTTAACTTATCATTGCACTTACAATAACGAGCGTAGCTGTCCTCAGTTTAGGTCATCACGTTGTCTCATCTCCTTTTTCTCCTGCATCCACCGTGTGTGTGCAATGGATGCATTACTGTACGTACACACCGCCGCTGACTTGAGCTGCAAAGAAGCTCTGGCCGCCCGGTCAAGGACGCTTGTCAAAAAGTACGAGGAAGCTGTTTGACGCTTTGGCCGCTCTGACGTAGCAGCATAGATGTTCCATCATGGAAACAGCTCAAGCAGCCACTGCTGGCCAAGACGTTGACACTAGAAACCTTTTATTAATGACATATATAATGACAGAATGTGTATTGGTTGTTGGTGGCAGCGGTGTCCGTTAGCAGTTAGCTCGCTCGTTAGCCGCTGAACTGCAGCAGCGTGCAGGCAGAGCGAGCAGCCGCCAGCTGTTGATGCGTGCAGGACTTCACCGTGAGCGGACTGTTTAGAGACCATGTGACCTGCAGGTAACGTTAACTGGTCCCTATACGCAGATATCATCAATGATAGGGAGCCCAGCAACGGCCATGATGAGCTCCTCCTCTTTTTTCTCTGAATGTTTTGGTAGGAACCACAGTTTACATCGTATGTTTCTCTGGGATCAGCCAGCGCGAAGGACGTCTATATTCTGATTGGTTGTTGGGGTTGAACGGTGTCATAGCTCATTACCATAAAGCTGACCTACTTTC
>NC_135864.1:1695732-1708232 GCF_031162955.1 Sander vitreus
TCAGTGTTCAAAAATGAAAACCGGATATGACGGAACATCAACTGCAGGGTACGTGTCCCCTAGGGGTACTTTAGAGGACTGCAGGGGGTACGTGTCCCCCTAGGGGTACTTTAGAGGACTGCAGGGGGTACGTGTCCCCCTAGGGGTACTTTGGAGGACTGCAGGGGGTACGTGTCCCCCTAGGGGTACTTTGGAGGACTGCAGGGGGTACGTGTCCCCCTAGGGGTACTTTGGAGGACTGCACGGGGTACGTGTCCCCCTAGGGGTACGTGTCCCCCTAGGGGTATTTTGGAGGACTGCAGGGGGTACATGTCCCCCTAGGGGTACTTTGGAGGACTGCAGGGGGTACATGTCCCCCTAGGGGTACTTTGGAGGACTGCAGGGGGTACGTGTCCCCCTAGGGGTATTTTAGAGGACTGCAGGGGGTACGTGTCCCCCTAGGGGTACTTTGGAGGACTGCAGGGGGTACGTGTCCCCCTAGGGGTACGTGTCCCCCTAGGGGTACTTTGGAGGACTGCAGGGGGTACATGTCCCCCTAGGGGTACTCTGGAGGACTGCAGGGGGGTACGTGTCCCCCCCTAGGGGTACTTTGGAGGACTGCAGGGGGGTACGTGTCCCCCTAGGGGTACTTTGGAGGACTGCAGGGGGTACGTGTCCCCCTAGGGGTACTTTGGAGGACTGCAGGGGGTACGTGTCCCCCTAGGGGTACTTTAGAGGACTGCAGGGGGTACGTGTCCCCCTAGGGGTACTTTGGAGGACTGCAGGGGTACCTTCTTTGGACCTATTCCTGCCTTCCTTCCTTCTACCGTCTTTTTCCAAGGTTTTGTCTTTTTTACAGTTTTTGTCTCCTTTTCTCATCAGCATTTAAATGTTTTTCAGGTACAAGGCTGTTTAGTGAATCTATCGCTGACAGCGCTGTACTGTTCCTCTTCATAGAGACCTTTTTTTCTACCAATAATGATTAGCGCTGGTCAGGGGGTACTTGGCTTAAAGAAACTAATCAAAAGGGGTACATTATTGAAAAACAGCTTGAGAAACACTGTCATATTGTACTAAAATAGTACAATAGCCAGCGTAGGGCTGGGCAATATGGAGAAAATCAAATATCACAATATTTTTAACTTATATTGTAGTATTGACTATTGGTGCTTTCACAAAATATTTACACAATGAGATTTTAGATAAATAACTATCATAATGTGGATATAATGACTAAGTGGGGAAAAGGCAAATAATAGAACAGCTACAACAGTCTGGTAAGGTCAGAAAATGACATCACGTTACTGTAACGCAGCCTTTAAAGCCAGGAAAAGACGACACTTACCATGTAACGATATTACAATTATTCAAAATCTAAGACGATATCTAGTCTCGTATCACGATATCGATATAATATTGAAATAGTGCCCAGCTCTATGTCACCGAAACGTGTTTCTGAAAACATTTTAAGCGAGAAATAGGCCGTGCTGTTGCTGAATCTTCATTTCAGATCAACAAAGGTCAGTTTAAAAGGTTTTCGTCAGATTTTGAGAGGCTCTAGTCACGCTCATCCCGCTCCCCGTTTCCTGGTCAGCTCTCCACCAATCAGATGGGTCATTTGAGTCCGACTGCCCGCCTTCCGATTCAACAAGTCAAATCAGCCCAAATGAAGGCCGACGGCTCCTTGGACGGACGACGGGAACACACTGAACAGACTCGAGTCACCGACCTCGCCAGACTAGCCAACGGACGATTATCGGGTTGGTGTGTCAGCGCCTTTAAACCCCTAAAATGAATCAGTTAAAACAGCTCGGGTTGGACCCCGCCCGTCTGTTTTAGTCCAGTTTGGAGTAACAGTCGGTCTCCGTCCGCCGACGTTTGAGTTTAGACGCCAAACGGTCGACTTTTCACATCAGTTCAGTTTCCTGTTTAATGCTGATACACGTTTAAGTTCTGTGACACAACTCAACAGGTACCAAACCCATCCGGAGTTTAAAATACGGTTAAGATGTACCTGATGATGAGGAAATGTAGTTTGATTGATCCTCAGGGATGTTGAGCTCCTTCTGTTGAGCGTAGGCGTTAAATAAGTCAATGTCTGTACCGTGTTTCCCCATTTTGGCGTCCGGATTGGTCAGAGCGTCTGCGTCCGTTAAAAGTCTCTCGGCTTGCGTTGAGATCTGTGCTGCACCGCTAGATAAAAAAACTAAACATTAAAGCCTCCAGGTGGACAGACGGGACTCGTACTTGCGGTTAAAAAAGCCGCACGGCGCGCGCCGTCTATGCCAGAAGACACCAGGGCGTCAGGCTCTGGTCACACTCCAGTTTGGTGTTGATGACGGTGCAGGGAGCGCCGCTGATGCTCAGCTCCTGGCGGGACTCCACCTCGTAACGCAGGTTAGTCAGCCCCCCCTCCTGATCCACCTTAAACTGCTCCTACAGGGAGGAGGGAGAGAGGGAGGAGGGACGAGGGAGGGAGGGAGGGGGCAGGGAGGAGGGACGAGGGAGGGAGGGAGGGAGGAGGGGGCAGGGAGGAGGTAACAAGGGAATGAAGGAAGTGAGGGAGGGAGGAGGGGGGAGGAAGGGAAGGAGGGAGGGAGGGAGGGAGGAGGGGGGAGGTAACAAGGGAATGAAGGAAGTGAGGGAGGAGGGGGGAGGAAGGGAAGGAGGGAGGGGGGAGGGAGGGATGAGGGAGGAGGGACGAGGGAGGGAGGGAGGAAGTAACAAGGGAACGAAGGAAGTGAGGAGGGAGGAGGGGGATGGACGAGGGAGGGAGGGAGGAGGAGGGAGGAGGGACAAGGGAGGGAGGGAGGAGGTAACAAGGGAACGAAGGAAGTGTGGGGGGGAGGAGGGAGGAAGGGAGGGGGGAGGGAGGGATGAGGGAGGGAGGAGGGACAAGGGAGGGAGGGAGGGAGGGAGGGAGGAGGTAACAAGGGAACGAAGGAAGTGTGGGGGGGAGGAGGGAGGAAGGGAGGGGGGAGGGAGGAGGTAACAAGGGAACGAAGGAAGTGTGGGGGGGAGGAGGGAGGAAGGGAGGAGGGAGGGAGGAGGTAACAAGGGAACGAAGAAAGGGGGGGAGGAGGGTTGACAATGGGAGGTTGTGTTTAATAAAGGGTTTTCCATGGGGGGGGAGATTTTCTGTTATTTATTTTCACACAGAGCGATGCAGAAGAGTTGATCTGTAAGTTAACAGCCAACAGATTAAATATATATAATGTTTTTACAGACTAAATGATGTGATAGCTAGCTAGCTAAGTAACGTTAGCGTGAAGAGTAACGTTAGCGTGAAGAGTAACGTTAGCGTGACCGGCAACAACCGTGGCTAAATTAAGTCCGATTTTTTTCTGTCCTTTAAAGCTGTCCCATCTTTTATTTTCACTGTTACAAAGACGTTGTACAAATACGATGGCCCAGTCTCTGTGTACTAACTGCTTGGACGCGGTTTCTTCTCTGTGTACTCTGATTGGTTGGGGGCAACCGGTGGAGTCTACCTGTTTCTGGGCAGCGACTCTCTTCTGGTCCCTCTTCCTCCAGGCCGAGTCGTGGATGTGGAGGAACGTTTTGTATCCTGTAGTGATTCCAGTCGGTCTGAAGAGCTGCAGAAAGAAACCCACGACAACTTAAGAGAAACAACAGAAAGTCAGGACGGATATTCCACCTGTCAGATCTTTTAGGATCTTTGAACTGATATTTATTCAAGCGCCAAAACATGGACTTCTTTAGCTTAAAGTGCTCATATTATGCTCATTTTCAGGTTCATAATTGTATTTTGAGGTTGTACCAGAATAGGTTTACATGGTTTCATTTTCAGTAAACACCATATTTTTGTTGTACTGCTCATTGCTGCAGCTCCTCTTTTCACCCTGTGTTCAGGTCTCTGTTTTAGCTACAGAGTGAGACCTCTCACTGCTGGAACATCTTTGTTGGCAGTCGCACATGCTCAGTAGCTAGGTAAGGACTACATGCTCAGTAGCTAGGTAAGGACTACACGCTCAGTAGCTAGGTAAGGACTACATGCTCAGTAGCTAGGTAAGGACTACATGCTCAGTAGCTAGGTAAGGACTACGCGGTCAGTAGCTAGGTAAGGACTACATGCTCAGTAGCTAGGTAAGGACTACACGCTCAGTAGCTAGGTAAGGACTACACGCCCAGTAGCTAGGTAAGGACTACATGCTCAGTAGCTAGGTAAGGACTACACGCTCAGTAGCTAGGTAAGGACTACACGCTCAGTAGCTAGGTAAGGACTACACGCTCAGTAGCTAGGTAAGGACTACACGCTCAGTAGCTAGGTAAGGACTACGCGCTCAGTAGCTAGGTAAGGACTACGTGCTCAGTAGCTAGGTAAGGACTACATGCTCAGTAGCTAGGTAAGGACTACACGCCCAGTAGCTAGGTAAGGACTACACGCTCAGTAGCTAGGTAAGGACTACATGCCCAGTAGCTAGGTAAGGACTACACGCTCAGTAGCTAGGTAAGGACTACACGCTCAGTAGCTAGGTAGACACAGACAGAGAGGGAGAGAGAGAGAGAGAGAGAGAGAGTCAGCAGTCCCTGTCCTGTGTCCCGGTTCTCTGGAGACCTGTTACCTGTAACTCAGCTTTTCTCAGTCGTCTGTAGAACTCGTCGTCCTCTCTGCCCCAACCCCAGAACCGGTTCGACATCCCGTTACACTGCAAAACAAAAACGACTCAAACACTGATGAACTGATAAGATTGTGATGGATGCAGAAGACTTGGAAGACTTGTCCTGCACTGAGTAATGTTTTATAGTTAAATACAGCTACAATCTCACCAGGTTTATGTGGTGTGTGTGAGCTGTGAAAACACTGTCGGGCCTTTTTCACGGCAGGAACTTAACCACATGTAATGTATACTTAATAGTCAATGGGTGGTTTGGTGAGAGAGTGAAGTGTGTGACTCTGGGACACAGAAAAATACAAGTCGTCATATTGATGCTGTTCATATTTGTTCATGTTTATGTGCACCAGAATGTGTCAAAATGAATTTACCGTATTTTCCGGACTATAAGTCTCACTTTTTTTCATGCTTTGGCTGGTCCTGCGACTTATAGTCAGGTGCGACTTATATATCAAAACATATATAATGTAACATGTTTTTAAATGTTATTTCATGCTGAAAACATCACCGTCTACAGCCGCGAGAGGCGCTCTAGGCTTGTGACGACTATATGCTGCTCCTAAAGACAACTGAGAAAGAAAAGAAGCTGCAGGAGACTGCAGGTAGTAAAACACGCAGCCGAAAACGGTCATCGAGCAGCAGGACGAGAGTTTGGAGTGAGAGAGAAACTTGTGAGGGACTGGAGAAAAGGTTAGTCTTACTGCAATGAAGAAAACAAAGAAAGCTAGTCGCGCTGAAATCCAGATGGCCAGAGCTGGAGGAAGGAGTCCACAGATGGGTGCTTGAACAACGTGCTGCTGGGAGAGGCTCGTCAACAGAGCCGTTACGTTAACGTAGAGACACCTACCGTATTCAGCCCCTTGTTCTGGGGGCTGTTGGGTAGTTTAATAACTGTTAATGTGTTACGTTAACATAGAGACACCTACCGTATTCAGCCCCTTGTTCTGGGGGCTGTTGGGTAGTTTAATAACTGTTAATGTGTTACGTTAACATAGAGGACACCTACCGTATTCAGCCCCTTGTTCTGGGGGCTGTTGGGTAGTTTAATAACTTGCCTTTCCAGATTAAATGTCTGTTCTTGGTCTTGGATTTTGTGAAATACATTTCTAAATAAATGCGACTTATATGTTTTTTTCCTCTTCATGAAGCAGTTTTTGACTGATGAGACTTATAGTCCAGAAAATACGGTACTTATTATGTTATTTCAGCAAGACAATACAATTCCTGTTAGTCCCAAACCCTTTAAAACAATAAATATCAGTTGAGGTGGACGCTATATATATATATATATATATTTCTACAATTCTGCCTCCTTTCCGTATACTGTACTCCCTTTCATGAGCACGGGAGGTTAAATGGATACCAGAAGTGCTCCTGCCACTTTTTTCTTTTACAATATATAAAACATATTTAAATGTTGGCTGAGTCAGTTCAGCCTTCAGGAGGATGAAAGTACACGTGTAAAACACGACACAAAATAATAGTGTACTTACAAACCCTAATGTGAGAAATAAATGTTTTTTCCCCTTTACATTGTTGCACAGTCCTACTGACTATGGAGAAGGACAACGGCTTGCATACGTTTACACACCCACGCTAAAGCTGACTAAAAAGAGGAATAAACAAATAATCTTTAGGAAATTGATGTTAATGCCTTGATTAAAAAAATGAGGAAAAATCGGAAAAAAATGAAGGGTATGTGATGATGTGGGGGTATGGTGAAGGGTATGTGATGATGTGGGGGGGTATGGTGAAGGGT
The DNA here is from genome assembly GCF_031162955.1 of Sander vitreus. Classification (NCBI taxonomy): domain Eukaryota; kingdom Metazoa; phylum Chordata; class Actinopteri; order Perciformes; family Percidae; genus Sander; species Sander vitreus. The sequence goes on from NC_135864.1 coordinate 1,702,108, forward strand.
ATGTGATGATGTGGGGGTATGGTGAAGGGTATGTGATGATGGGGGGGTATGGTGAAGGGTATGTGATGATGTGGGGGGTATGGTGAAGGGTATGTGATGATGGGGGGGGTATGGTGAAGGGGATGTGATGATGTGGGGGTATGGTGAAGGGTATGTGATGATGGGGGGGTATGGTGAAGGGGATGTGATGATGTGGGGGTATGGTGAAGGGTATGTGATGATGTGGGGGTATGGTGAAGGGTATGTGATGATGGGGGGGTATGGTGAAGGGTATGTGATGATGGGGGGACCAAGGGAACTGTATCAGGATCATAGTATCCTGGATCCATGAAATAACTGGCTTTTCAAAATAAAAGTCTGCCTGCCTCTATGGGAATCTAACATAGGGGTGTACTGACTTATGCCCCCTGTATTTTAAGGAAGAACATTTATTTCTTTACGATACATTATTCATTCACAAAGACAATTGGTGTCCTTAAAGGTTGGATTTTTCCTAATTTTTTTAATTAAGGCATTAAGATCAATTTCCAAAAGATGGTTTTTTTATTCCTCTTTTTAGTCAGCTTTAGCGTGGGTGTGTAAACTTATTCAAGCCGTTGTGGCTCTTATAACCAGACTTGACAACGTCTGAACTGTCCCTTTAATAAAGCCTGTACCATGTGGTAATGTTTCTTGGTGAGCAGCAGGATCCCCCCCACGTAGGTCTTGTAGTGGTACAGCGGGTGCAGCTCCGGGGACGCCACGTGGAACGGCCCGTCGTCGGGGAAACCGTAGTCCAGCGCGTCGTTCAGGGGCAGCAGGTCCACGTCGTGCATCGCCAGGTAGTCCGTGTCGTTACCACTCTCCAGGTAACCCACGTTGATCAGAGACGCTCGGTTAAATCTGAAACAAGACGTTACTTTGTCGTAAACTTTGACGTCACGTTTCAGATTCATAGCAACCTTTGGGGAGGACAGGGCTACATTTACACTGCTACGTTTTTTTAGGGTTTTCCTTAACGTAGCAGCTGAAGAGGGGGAGGGACTTCAACCTCTGACATTCTTGCCTTTAACTACATGTTCATTGTGACCACATTCATCCTCAAGAGTAGGGTTGTGCCGATGGACGATATCATCGAGAGACACCATCGTGATGCCACCATCGTGACGCCACGCGCCCCACCCTGTCAGACACACACTAATCCTAGTCGCGGGCGCTGGACGGGAAATTGACAAGTGCGTCTGTCTTAAACTAGCAAAGACACTTGCGTGCAAGATGGGCCCCTTAAGTGGAAGCTACTTCCCCCCCCTCTATCTGCTCTACTAGCTCTACCTGCTAGTAACGTTGGTCACAGCGGGAAGTGTGTTCAGGTGCATTCTGGTCTTACAGGGAGGTGTGTTCAGGTGCATTCTGGGCGTGCTGGTCTTACAGGGAGGTGTGTTCAGGTGCATTCTGGGCCTGCTGGTCTTACAGGGAGGTGTGTTCAGGTGCATTCTGGGCGTGCTGGTCTTACAGGGAGGTGTGTTCAGGTGCATTCTGGGAGTATTGCTATCTTGAGGCAGTGGGAAGTGATGGCACCATTGACCAACAAAAACCTGGTCTAAAGTCAATAACGCAGCATTTCATTGTTATTTTAACAGAGCATTAGTAAAATGCTCCTAGGCTCGTGCACAGCACGTGCACACTATGCTTGTTACACACTCAGGGACGCACAGCAGCACACACACACACATGCAGAAGATTACAAATAATAATATTACGGTGCAAATCCTCCATCATAACAGCAATGCTCCAAGGTCCAAACGCGCCTGGCTTTTAAAGGGAATGGGAGATGATCTCTGATTGGTTGATTGCATGTTACGCCCAAAACACACCTCTGATTAATGAAGACACTAAGAACAACCCTTTTGAACCAGGCGCCCGGCACACGGACCCTTTTTTTCTGTCGTCAAACTGGCAAAAGTGGATTTGGACACGCCCTAAACACACCTGCACCAGGCGCTTCACGCCGTGTGCTGAGATCGTTAAAATAGAGCCCTGAATTTGGACTGTCCCTTTTTCATAAATAAACTGAATTGCATTTCTGTCTCTTTTAGAAAAGCAAAGTATAAAAACCAAACGTCAAACCTGGCGATGGCGTTTCCTCACCTGTAGTGATCCACCTGGTTGATGACGACGATCTTGTGGCGGATCTTCTTCTTGTTGAGGAACGTGTGCATGAAGGGAACGAACGCCAGCAGCTCGTCGAAGCGCTCTCTGAAGGGGACGATGAGAGCCAGTTTGTGAGGACCCCAAGAGGGGTCGTCCGCTGCAGACGCCTGGCTGTCGGCCACGGGGCAGGGCGGCTGCGGCTGCTGCTGCTGCTGGGGAGGGCGCCTGTCTTCACGCATGGTGGCCGACATCTCCCCTGAACAGCTGAGCTGCAGCCAGAGCAGAGAGACGAGCAGCAGCACCATGCACAGGCCGAACAGCTTGTAGACCGTACATTTACCAGACAGGAACCTGGGAACACACAGACGCCCGCAGGGGGGGGGGGGGGGGGGTTCAGTCAGGAGGTAAAACACAGAAAACTGTATCTCTGGCTGATTGGTTGGCTGGCAGACACACACACACACACACACACACACACACACACACACAGACACACAGACACACAGACAAAACTGCAAATGCATTAATGTCACCAATGTGGCATGTAAACAAAACAAACTTCTCCAACATTGGTTCTCATGTCTCCCCGTCCAAAAGTCCTTGGGGGTCGCATTTATAAAACTGTGCGTAGGATCCTTACTATAAGTGTACGTACGGCCAAAAGCCCAAAATGGCGTAGGCCGAAAACAATTCAGATTTATAAAACCGTGCGTACGCACATCTGTAAGCAATGTTCCCTTTATAAATCACAGATTACCTACAAGTGTGCATACGTGAGTCAGCCTCTTATCCCGCCCTGTACACGCCCATTTTTAACCAGAAATAGTCAATGCTGATCAGTGTTAATGACCCTGGCAGTCACCGAATCATGACGACTGGCGCAGAAAACGCAAAAAACCTCTCAGACGCTGGTGAATTGCTACCAATTGAATTAGAATTTCGGCCTGCTGTCACACAGTGTTGGGAAACTTAATCTATAGACTACCTTTATTAATAATATCTTCCAAAACAGCAGGCATTACGCCACTCGGGGACAGCTTCGATATACCGGACCTATATGATAAGTTTTAACAGAACTATACTGTATATTATATCCAAACAAGCCTTAGTGATAAAGGTGAAGATTATATATAAGGAGGTATCCTTCCACCGACCTCTACGGTCTCTGCTGACACCCTGATTAACATCGTATCCTTCCACCGACCTCTACGGTCTCTGTTGACACCCTGATTAACATCGTATCCTTCCACCGACCTCTACGGTCTCTGCTGACACCATGATTAACATCGTATCCTTCCACCGACCTCTACGGTCTCTGCTGACACCCTGATTAACATCGTATCCTTCCACCGACCACTACGGTCTCTGCTGACACCCTGATTAACATCGTATCCTTCCACCGACCACTACGGTCTCTGCTGACACCCTGATTAACATCGTATCCTTCCGCCGACCTCTACGGTCTCTGCTGACACCCTGATTAACATCGTATCCTTCCACCGACCACTACGGTCTCTGCTGACACCCTGATTAACATCGTATCCTTCCACCGACCACTACGGTCTCTGTTGACACCCTGATTAACATCGTATCCTTCCACCGACCACTACGGTCTCTGTTGACACCCTGATTAACATCGTATCCTTCCACCGACCTCTACGGTCTCTGTTGACACCCTGATTAACATTGTATCCTTCCACCGACCTCTACGGTCTCTGTTGACACCCTGATTAACATCGTATCCTTCCACCGACCACTACGGTCTCTGCTGACACCCTGATTAACATCGTATCCTTCCACCGACCACTACGGTCTCTGTTGACACCCTGATTAACATCGTATCCTTCCACCGACCTCTACGGTCTCTGTTGACACCCTGATTAACATCGTATCCTTCCACCGACCACTACGGTCTCTGTTGACACCCTGATTAACATCGTATCCTTCCACCGACCTCTACGGTCTCTGCTGACACCCTGATTAACATCGTATCCTTCCACCGACCACTACGGTCTCTGCTGACACCCTGATTAACATCGTATCCTTCCACCGACCATTACGGTCTCTGCTGACACCCTGATTAACATCGTATCCTTCCACCGACCACTACGGTCTCTGCTGACACCCTGATTAACATCGTATCCTTCCACCGACCACTACGGTCTCTGCTGACACCCTGATTAACATCGTATCCTTCCACCGACCACTACGGTCTCTGTTGACACCCCTGATTAACATCGTGATCCTTCCACCGACCACTACGGTCTCTGCTGACACCCTGATTAACATTGTATCCTTCCACCGACCACTACGGTCTCTGCTGACACCCTGATTAACATCGTATCCTTCCACCGACCTCTACGGGTCTCTGCTGACACCCTGATTAACATCGTATCCTTCCACCGACCACTACGGTCTCTGTTGACACCCTGATTAACATCGTATCCTTCCACCGACCTCTACGGTCTCTGTTGACACCCTGATTAACATCGTATCCTTCCACCGACCACTACGGTCTCTGCTGACACCCTGATTAACATCGTATCCTTCCACCGACCTCTACGGGTCTCTGTTGACACCCTGATTAACATCGTATCCTTCCACCGACCACTACGGTCTCTGCTGACACCCTGATTAACATCGTATCCTTCCACCGACCACTACGGTCTCTGTTAACACCATGAACACGGGTCACAGTTTACGCGGAGGAACACGGGGAACACGGGTCACAGTTTACGCGGAGGAACACGGGTCACAGTTTACGTAGAGGAACACGGGGAACACGGGTCACAGTTTACGCGGAGGAACACGGGTCACAGTTTACGCGGAGAAACACGGGTCACAGTTTACGCGGAGGAACGCACAGTCTCCCGTCAAGTTTGTTTTTTATAAATAACAACCTTTGCGTGGGAAGTGGCGTACGCACGTTTTCACCCGTTTTATGTGTACGCCACGTTTATAAATGAGACCCCAGGACCTTATCACAGGTCAGCGCGCGCACACACACACACACACACACACACACACACACACGACACACACAACACAGATGCACACAAGACAGAGACACACACACACACACAACACAGATACACACAAGACAAAGACACACACACACACACAGATACACACAAGACAAAAAGACACATACACACACAGATACACACAAGACAGAGACACACACACACAGATACACACAAGACAAAGAGACACACACACACACACACACACACACACACAACACAGATACACACACACACACAAAGACACACACACACACACACACACAGATACACACACACACACACACACACACACAAGACACACACACACACACAGATACACACAAGACAGAGAGACACACACACAACACAGATACACACAAGACAAAGACACACACACACACACACAGATACACACAAGACAGAGACACACACACACACAGACACACACACACACACAGATACACACAAGACAGAGAGAGACACACAAACACACACACACACACAGACACACACACACACACATATACATACATACATACACACACACACACACACACACAGTGTGCAGCTTTCTAACACATTACAAGGGTTATAGTTTGATGTAACTTAGCATCTATGGCTAAAATAAATGTCCAAACATCCATCTTACCTTTTCTCCTCTTTGAAGTAAAGGACAGGCTTTCTTCTCGAGGAGTACATCATCTTCACGGCCTGATTCCAGTCCAGTTTAATAAGAAAACAACAACAACGACAACAACGACGACGACGACGACGACAGAGACTTTAAACTTTAAACTTAAAAACAAAACACAGAAGCAGTGAATTAATGTTTCACTCTTCTTTCCAAACTGTCCTCCATGTTAACTCCACACAACCCCCCCACCCGGCACTTTACAGCTTTATATATTTGCGCATTAAAGTAAGAAGTTAGAAGTCCATGTTTGTAACCGGTTTGTTCTGATGTTTCTGTGTGTTAGTTAACAGCTAACA
>NC_135864.1:1713232-1715732 GCF_031162955.1 Sander vitreus
GGTCGGGGAGAAAGCCAGACCCACGTGACGCGTTCGTCCAATCAGCTGCCGGTTTTCATTTTTTGGCCGACAATACAGATGGTGTGACTGGGCCTTTACACGATGACGATCGCGCAGCTCAGCAACACGTTGATGGCGCTGTCGCTGCTACGTCACCCGGATTGTTGGTCTGATTGGTTGAAGGACTATCCAATGGCGCCTTGAGGGATTTGAGCGGCTGTTGGAAATGGGCTGTGAATGAAGCTTCCCCAGACTGCTGTCAACCAGGCTAAAGAAATGCAAAAAATGAAAATGAAACCTAGCCGTCTGCAGATTTTTATTCTGGATGGGGTTTTGGGGTGTGATCATTAGCATCACGCGTCCTCAGACATTAAACTACAAGATGCAGGTGATCATAAACAGTAAAACAATGTTGGAAAGGCTCCGCCAACAATCAACAGAAACCATAGCGTCCTCAAGCGTCAGAATGTAAAAATCTCAGATATTTCATGTAATCTTTATGCGGGACTCTGAACAACATCTCTAGTGGCCAGTAACACATCATGTCCTCGTTACAGCAAGTAAAGCGACAGAAAAAAAAGGGAAAATCAATTCAAAATAACACATTAAACACACGACTACGGGCCCGGTAGATGCTGACGGGTTTAGTTCTGATGTCCGAGCTGTACTCTGTCAACAGTACGAGAACGTAACAAAAACCTTGGCTGTGTAATAAATACAGTTGTCACATTTCCCTCGTTACAAACTGGGCTGCTGAGGAAAAAAACAGCGAGAACATCAATCATAATAATCATCTCAAGATGTTGTTTTCAGGCTGATTCGTGCGGCTGGATTTCTCTGTGCGTCCCGTCTCCTCAGCAGTTTATCTTCAGACAGCCACTCAGTGCTGCGTCAATCAGTAGAGACCACACACACACACACACACACACACACACACAATCACAGGTTTGTGGCACTATCTTTGTGGGGACCCGTCATTGACATAATGCATTCCCTAGCCCCTTACCCTAACCTTAACCATCCCCAACTAAATGCCTAACCTTAACCCTTACCCTCACCCTAACCAGAACCTCATTCTAACCCTAATCCTACAACCAAGTCTTAACCCTCAAACAGCCCTTTGAAGTTGGGGGGGTCCAGCATTTTGGCCCCACAAAGCTGCCCAGACCCCACAAGTATACTGGACTCCCGGTTTGGACCGGGACCCCACGAATATAGTTAAACGAACACACACACACACACACACACACAGGGGCTGCAGATCAAAAATCGCCATATGGACTATAGCGCCATATCCAAGTCGCAGGAGGGGGCGCGAGATTTGGTAAAGACAGAAATCTGTGTGAAAGCGTCGTGAATGACGTATCGTGGCACTGCCGAGACAAATCCTATCCTGCAGACTTTGTTTGGTACAGATCCTCGGCAAAAAAATAAATCACACTTTAATCATTTCGGTATCTTTCATTTTAATATTCTTCAATGAAAACGAGAATAACGCAACAAAAAAAATGGATCATCCCCTCCGATATCGTGAATCACATCGCGATTGGATATCAGTCAAAATAAGGGCAATTACATATTTTACTCATATCGTGCAGCCCACACACACACACACACACACACACACACACACACACACACACACACACACACACAGGCTCAGTGAGAAGTTAGACCAGCTTCTTGGCCTCGAAGAAGCTCTTGAGGTGTCTCATCTGCCAGATGCCGATGGCGACTAGGATGAGCGTCTGGACGATGGACCACCAGAGGACGCGCTGGTTGGTGCTCTCGCTGGTCTGACGGAAACGCTCCTCCCGGTACTGGGGGTGGGGTGGGGGGGGGGGGGAGACACACACACACGGACATTAATTTCTATAACACAGAACCACGACTCACAACATTTCATACTATAATCACAAAGACTCTCATCATACACACACTTCCACACACAGACACGCCCATTCATGCACACACAGACACGCCCATTCATGCACACACTTCCACACACACCCATTCATGCACACACAGACACGCCCATTCATGCACACACTTCCACACACACCCATTCATGCACACACTTCCACACACGCCCATTCATGCACACACTTCCACACACACCCATTCATGCACACACTTCCACACACACCCATTGATGCACACACTTCCACACACACCCATTCATGCACACACTTCCACACACGCCCATTCATGCACACACTTCCACACACACCCATTCATGCACACACTTCCACACACACCCATTCATGCACACACTTCCACACACACCCATTCATGCACACACTTCCACACACGCCCATTCATGCACACACTTCCAGACACACCCATTCATGCACACACTTCCACACACACCCATTCATGCACACACTTCCACACACACCCATTCATGCACACACTTCCATACACACCCATTCATGCACACACTTCCATACACGCCCATTCATGCACACACTTCCATACACGCCCATTCATGCACACACTT
>NC_135864.1:1720732-1743232 GCF_031162955.1 Sander vitreus
TAACGTTAAGAAAAGCACAATGCGAGATAGTCGAGTATCTTCCTCTCTGATTCAAACAGGTGAACTGTACTTAAGTACACATTTAAGGGTACTTCTACTTTGCTTTGGAGTATTTTCATTTAATGCTACTTTATTCTTGTACTTTACTACATCTCAGAGGTAAATATTGTACGTTTTACTCCACTACTATTTGTCTGACAGCTTTCAGATGAGTTTTTCATCCACTTCCTGTCCAGTGAAAACCACGTATCTCCAGATACTTCAAGAGTAAATATAAGGTCCAGTGTGTGTGTGTGTGTGTGTGTGTGTGTGTGTGATGTGTGTGTGTCTGTGTGAGAGAGTGCATGTCTGTGTGTGTGTGTGTGTGTGTGTGTGTCCGTCTGTCTCTGTGTGTGTATAGGTGTGTGTGTGTGTGTGTATATAGGTGTGTGTCTGTCTGTGTATATAGGTGTGTGTCTGTCTGTGTGTATATAGGTGTGTGTCTGTCTGTGTGTATATAGGTAGGTGTCTGTCTGTGTGTATATAGGGGTGTGTGTGTGTGTGTCTTTACTAAGCTGTAACACCTTCTAGGACCCGAAAGACAACTTGAGCTCAGTTAGCCGATTAGCTAACTAGCTCAAGTTGTTAGCAGTTAGCATTAGCTGGGCTGACTTCCTCTCAACCGCTGCTGACACTCACCGATAATCATCGTCTCGTCCGGAATCTCCTCTATGAAACATTTCTTCTCGGTCTCTCCGATGTGAAAGTACAACGAGGACACGACGTTGTAGAAAACGTTCAGAAGTAAAACCGACAACACACACGACCGCATACTGACAGACACCATCTTCCTGCCGTGGAGAGATAGAGAGAGAGTAAGCAACGACTCACTGCGCCTGCGCGGACACAGCAATGCCACGTAAACCATCGCTCCAGTCGGGCCAATCAGCGCGCTGTACAAGAATGCTGGGTGTTGTAGTTCTTGACACATTGGGCCATAGATTGCATTATAAAGCCTGTAGGGGGCAGCAAATCCAAACTGTTACCCAAAACCGAAGAAGGGGCACTTCCTCCCAAGCTGTCTCCATGGCAATCAGACATGGCGCCGGGTAAGATACACACTCTTTGTACCAAATAAACATTTAGATATATAATAATCTCCGCCAGCTTCCAATGAAGTTAGCCGATGCTATCTTATAATTAAAATATTAACGGTTACTGTATCGTTACCAGACTTGGGTATATGTATTTAATATAATAACGTTAAAGACAAACGTTAGTTTAACCCACAGAAAGCCACTCAAGATTCACGTTCTTGTCAACAAAACTAGTTTTAACTGAAACATGAACCAGATATTAATATCACTGTTAACGTTACAAATAATGAGAGCTGGAAGAAGTCCTTTTAGGTGACGACATGTTCCCCTTTTTGCTAAAGAGTAAGATCCTTTTAGTTTAACATGAAACAGCCCCGAAATCCCAATCACCAAACTACACCAGACTCCATGTAAATAATCAGGACTTTTAGCGTGTATAGAGCCAGCATATCTCCACCAGACTCCATGTAAATAATCAGGACTTTTAGCGTGTATAGAGCCAGCATATTTCCACCAGACTCCATGTAAATATTCAGGACTTTTAGCGTGTATAGAGCCAGCATATCTCCACCAGACTCCATGTAAATAATCAGGACTTTTAGCGTGTATAGAGCCAGCATATTTCCACATGTAAATGGGTGAATTAAGGGTTTATTTCAACCAAACCAGAGTGGTGATTGTTGGAACAATGGAAAGATGAACCAATACGGCTTTTGGTAGTTTTATTTAGTTTCTGTCCACTTTGAATGAAGTGTGTTTTACGATGATAAAAGTACTGATTATTTACATGGAGTCTGGTGTAGTTTGGTGATGGTGATTTCGGGGCTGTTTCATGTTAAAATAAAAGTATCAAAATAAAAGGTCTTTTTCTGAGTAAGAGTAACTGTAAGATCCTTTTAGTTTAAAAACAACAGCCCCGAAATCACCATCACCAAACCCCAAAAGTGCTGATTATTTACATGGAGTCTGGTGGAAATATGCTGGCTCTATACACGCTAAAAGTCCTGATTATTTACATGGAGTCTGGTGGAGATATGCTGGCTCTATACACGCTAAAAGTCCTGATTATTTACATGGAGTCTGGTGGAGATATGCTGGCTCTATACACGCTAAAAGTCCTGATTATTTACATGGAGTCTGGTGGAGTTGTGATGGTGATTTCGGGGCTGTTTCATGTTAAACTTAAAGGAGTTAGGTTTCATTAGTTTTACAGTTTTTGAGAAAAACGGAGTGATTGGACTTCATAATTCCTCACAGCTCAAAGCATCTCTGCTCACTTGGGCTTATATTACAACCATCAACTGTAATTCAACTACAGTAATGACAGTTTTTTTTTTTTTTTTTTAAGTTTTTGACGCTCATTAACTGGGTAAACAGGCCCCTAACAGCTGTGTGTTTTCTCTCGTCCTCTGCAGGGAGCCAACTAATAGTATCCTTCACATGCAGAGAGAGAGAGAGAGAGAGAGAGAGAGAGACAGACAGACTCTCTCTCTCTGTCTGTCTGTCTGTGAGAGAGAGGTGTGTATGTCTGTCTGTGTGTGTCTGTCTGTGTGTGTGTGTATCTGTCTGTCTGTGTGTGTGTGTGTGTCTGTCTGTCTGTCTGTCTGTCTGTCTGTGTGTGTGTTTTCCTCTGTTGTCCTTGACTCCCTCTTCCTCAGCTTTCGTCTGCTCCTCTGCAGATCCTCTTCTTCCTGAACAGCTGGTACTTTGCTGCCTTCTACCTGGCAGAGATCCTGATGTTCATCTATAAAGGTCTGTCACCTGGAACAGTCACACGTCTTTACAACATAAGGAAACTTTCTAAAGCACCCAACCACTCTGAAGCAGTTATGCTGAGAGATAGTCAGTGTGGTGTCTAGACAGATTGAATCCAAGACCTCATAAAGTCAAAATATGAAGTGTAGCAACTTCTTTTGAAACTACCATAAGCTGCTGAGAGGCTGAGAGGCTGAGACAAGGAACAATCAACACCTGTATGACGTGCTGTTCAAAGATGTATTGTCAGAAAAACAAGACAAAATCCAGTAGCACATGAAAGATACTGGACGTGGACGTGGATATGGGGGAATTTGCGGTCAACAGAAGAACCCAAACTAACCCCCTCTGTAGCTTCGCCGTGCAGGTGGACAGGTGCATAAATAGTGGTCCCCTAATACTGTATCTGAAGTCTCTTTTATATAGACCTTAGTGGTCCCCTAATACTGTATCTGAAGTCTCTTTTATATAGACCTTAGTGGTCCCCTAATACTGTATCTGAAGCCTCTTTTATATAGACCTTAGTGGTCCCCTAATACTGTATCTGAAGCCTCTTTTATATAGACCTTAGTGGTCCCCTAATACTGTATCTGAAGCCTCTTTTATATAGACCTTAGTGGTCCCCTAATACTGTATCTGAAGCCTCTTTTATATAGACCTTAGTGGTCCCCTAATACTGTATCTGAAGTCTCTTTATATAGACCTTAGTGGTCCCCTAATACTGTATCTGAAGTCTCTTTTATATAGACCTTAGTGGTCCCCTAATACTGTATCTGAAGTCTCTTTATATAGGCCTTAGTGGTCCCCTAATACTGTATCTGAAGTCTCTTTATATAGGCCTTAGTGGTCCCCTAATACTGTATCTGAAGTCTCTTTTATATAGGCCTTAGTGGTCCCCTAATACTGTATCTGAAGTCTCTTTCCAGAAATTCAGCCTTGGTGCAGAATTCCAGCCACTAGAGCCAGTCCCACAATGAGCTTTCCTTAGGATGTGCCATTTCTGTGTCTGTAGCTTTAAATGCTATTGAGGAGGAGAGAGGGGGCAAGGTGGAGGGTGGGGGTGTGGCCTTGACCAGCTGCCACTTTGCTCGTTTTCAAGCCATGATGTCTCTCTCTCTTTCTCATGGGGGGGCCAAATGCTCTGGTTGGGCAAAGCAGAGAAAGGGGAGGTAACCTTTCCCCTTATGACGTCATAAAGGGAAGATTCCTGATTGGCCCATCTGAGCTTTCATTTTCTCAAAGGCAGAGCAGGACACCCAGGGCTCGGTTAACACCTATCACCATTTCTAGCCACTGGGGGGCCATAGGCAGGCTGGGGGAACTCATATTAATGTTAAAAAACCTCATAAAGGGAAAATGTCATGCCATGGGACCTTTAAGTGCCAACTCATGTCTTAATTGGTCAAATGATTACGATACGATGACGCCCGAACGGTGTGTATCTGGGTTGTTATATCCCTGCATACAGCTGTTTTCATGTGCTGACAGATCAACTCTCTCTCTCTCTCTCTCTTGTGTGCAGGGATTTTACTGCCCTACCCGTCAGATAATCTGGTTCTGGATGTGGTACTGCTGGTGCTCTTTCTCGGTCTGGAGACTCTCCGGATCTTTTACGGTGAGAAAACGAGACACCAAAAACAGAAACACCATGACTGTACATTAACTGTATTAAATGAGGATGCACATTATTGGCACAAATCTACATTTTGATTGTTTCTTTTGCTGCCCCCATGTGGACAACAGCTGTCCAGTACATGACAATAAGCAGCAGAGTCTGAACAAACTCAGACAATTATATTATACTACATACTATTAGTGATAAATAGGGCTGGGTAGCGTTAAAAATGTTCAATACCAATACCGTGACTTCGATTAGATCTTGGTAGAAGCATGCTGTGTGCTGATTGGCTCACTTACTTCTTAGGGATTGAAATTGGGTGTAGAATGATGAGGCATTTTTCGATCACAATAAAGGCAAATAATAGAACTGCGAGAATAGTCTGGCGAGTTCAGAAAATTACATCACTTTACTGTAATGCAGCCTCATTTAATACAGTTCATGTACATGGGCGTGCTGGTCTTACAGGGAGGTGTGTTCAGGTGCATTCTGGGCGTGCTGGTCTTACAGGGAGGTGTGTTCAGGTGCATTCTGGGCGTGCTGGTCTTACAGGGAGGTGTGTTCAGGTGCATTCTGGGCGTGCTGGTCTTACAGGGAGGTGTGTTCAGGTGCATTCTGGGCGTGCTGGTCTAACAGGGAGGTGTGTTCAGGTGCATTCTGGGCGTGCTGGTCTTACAGGGAGGTGTGTTCAGGTGCATTCTGGGCGTGCTGGTCTTACAGGGAGGTGTGTTCAGGTGCATTCTGGGCGTATTGCTATGTTGAGGCAGCGGGAAGTGATGGCACCATTGACCAACAAAAACCTGGTCTAAAGTCAATAACGCAGCATTTCATTGTTATTTTAACAGAGCATTAGTAAAATGCTCCTAGGCTCGTGCACAGCACGTGCACACTATGCTTGTTACACACTCAGGGACGCACAGCAGCACACACACATGCAGAAGATTACAAAAAAAAATATTACGGTGCAAATCCTCCATCATAACAGCAATGCTCCAAGGTCCAAACGCGCCTGGCTTTTAAAGGGAATGGGAGATGATCTCTGATTGGTTGATTGCATGTTACGCCCAAAACACACCTCTGATTAATGAAGACACTAAGGTCAGCCCTTTTGAACCATGCGCCCGGCGCACGGACCCTTTTTTCCACCGTCAAAATAGCAAAAGTGGATTTGGACACGCCCTAAACACACCTGCACCAGGCGCTTCACGCCGTGCGCTGAGAATAAAGAGAGAAAATAGGGCCCTAAGTATCATATTACGATATCCAAAATTTAAGACGATATCTATATCGATTTCTATTGATATATTGCTTAGTGTTGACGTATTTTATACCTAGAAGTTAGTTTTCATATTCAGAAAGCATAACCAGCAGCCGGGGAGCTCCTGGCGGCAGCAGTGACTGACCTCAGTGTGTCGTGTCCGTGTTCAGGTTGGAAGGGGAACCTGTGCGAGCGCTCTCTGGCCTCGGCGGCAGCTCTCTTCGTCCTGTGTCCGTGCACGGCGCTGGCCGTCTACTTCCTGCTTCTGCAGACCTTCGTCCTGCGCCTCGAGTTCATTCTCAACGCCGTGCTGCTCTGCTTCTACGCCCTCGAGCTCCTGCTCGGGCTGTTCTCCGTATCGGCCTTCTCCAGGTGAGAAGACATCCTGCAGTGCTTCTTCTGCTTCTGGGGCTGTGTCTCAAACCGACTACTTCCATCAGTCCACTGCTAATGTGCAATGACCACTTCCTGCCGTAGTGCCCACTTTGGATGGTTAGCATTGTCCCAAAATGAACACTTACGTTAAAACACTTACCGGTAATGACGAGCGGTCAGCTCAGCTCGCTGCCTCTCAAAATCTGACGAAAATCTTCTAAACTGACCTTTGTCGATCAAAGAAACAGACAGATTCAGCAACTGCACGGCCTGTATCTCGCTTAAAATGTTGTCAGAAACACGTTTCGGTGAACTATCGTCGTAAAATACAAGCTTGTATTCTGAACGAGACGCTGTGTTGGGAATGCTCGGTTGGGAAATCCGGGAGCAGCCAGACCCACGTGACGCGTTCGTCCAATCAGCTGCCGGTCGACGTCCCTGGTCCCCCCGCTTTGTAGTCCAGATGGCGCCCGTTTTGTGCGAGTAGTGTCCACACTGAACTGTTTTGACCGTTTTCAGGGGGTCATCCTGGTACTTTCAGTGCGTTATCTACACGATATACTTCAAACTAAGTGTTTGAAGTGTGTAAGTAGGAGGTTTGAGACACGGGGGGTTCTCAGTTCAACGGAAGCTGGAAATATTCAGTTCATACTTCGTCCCTTTCCTCGTAGGTCCAAAGTGTACTGACGGAGGAAGAAGTTTGACTTCTTCAGATGCCACTTTGTAAATAATACATTGTCTATTTTCCTATTAAACTGTAAATCTGTTAGATTAGCTTTTCACTGTTGGTATTAAACAAACTGTTTGTACTTTAAATGTACCCACCCTGAGGCTACGTCTGCAGCGCTACGTTTTTGTTTTTAAGTTTGAGTTTTGAGCCAAAAGTGATCTCAGTGCACCGAGACTGTTTCTGTCTCCAGTAGAAGAACTGATCTCTGTTTATCTCAGAGCAGGGGGAATGAGAGGGGGGAAACGCCAGAGCAGGGGGAATGAGAGGTGCCAGAGCAGGGGGAATGAGAGGAGGAAACACCAGAGCAGGGGGAATGAGAGGGGGAAACGCCAGAGCAGGGGGGAATGAGAGGGGGAGACACCAGAGCAGGGGGAATGAGGAGGGGGAAGACGCCAGAGCAGGGGGGAATGAGAGAGAGGGGGAATGAGAGAGGGGAAACGCCAGAGCAGGGGGAATGAGAGGGGAGACGCCAGAGCAGGGGGAATAGAGGAGGGGGAATGAGAGGGGGAACGCCAGAGCAGGGGGAATGAGAGGAGGGGGGAATAAGAGGGGGGAACGTCAGAGCAGGGGGAATGAGAGGAGGGGGAATAAGAGGGGGGAACGCCAGAGCAGGGGGAATGAGAGGGGGAGACGCCAGAGCAGGGGGAATGAGAGGGGGAAACGCCAGAGCAGGGGGAATGAGAGGAGGGGGAATAAGAGGGGGGGAACGCCAGAGCAGGGGGAATGAGAGGGGGAGACGCCAGAGCAGGGGGAATGAGAGGGGGAGACGCCAGAGCGGGAGACGCCAGAGCAGGGGGAATGAGAGGAGGGGGAATGAGAGGGGGGAACGCCAGAGCAGGGAGAATGAGAGGGGGAAACGCCAGAGCAGGGGGAATGAGAGGGGGAGACGCCAGAGCAGGGGGAATGAGAGGGGGAAACGTAGCAGAAGATATTCCTTCTTATACCTAAATGTAGCCTGAGAGAAAAAGATGTTTGTTTTTTTTACGAATGATGATGGATGAAGTTATGTAAACATGACCCAAGATGGAATAAATCAGAATGTGTCTTTAATGGATGAGCATGGAAAATGTTATATATCAGTCGTTTATCAAACGGAGATCCTCAAATAGAGAAACATGCAGAGAGGAATTTGGAATTTGGTAACATCTTTGTTGGCAGTCGCACATGCTCAGTAGCTAGGTAAGGACTACATGCTCAGTAGCTAGGTAAGGACTACACGCTCAGTAGCTAGGTAAGGACTACAAGCTCAGTAGCTAGGTAAGGACTACATGCTCAGTAGCTAGGTAAGGACTACACGCTCAGTAGCTAGGTAAGGACTACATGCTCAGTAGCTAGGTAAGGACCACATGCTTAGTAGCTAGGTAAGGACCACATAAGGACTACACGCTCAGTAGCTAGGTAAGGACTACATGCTCAGTAGCTAGGTAAGGACTACATGCTCAGTAGCTGGGTATGGACCACATAAGGACTACATGCTCAGTAGCTAGGTAAGGACTACGCGCTCAGTAGCTAGGTAAGGACTACGTGCCCAGTAGATAGGTAAGGACTACACGCTCAGTAGCTAGGTAAGGACTACGTGCTCAGTAGCTAGGTAAGGACTACACGCTCAGTAGCTAGGTAAGGACTACGTGCTCAGTAGCTAGGTAAGGACTACGTGCTCAGTAGCTAGGTAAGGACTACGTGCTCAGTAGCTAGGCTCAGTAGTAGTAAGGACTACGTGCTCAGTAGCGTAAGGACTACACATGCTCGGTGAGCTAGTAGGACTACGTGCTCAGTAGCTAGGTAAGGACTACACGCTCAGTAGCTAGGGTAAGGACCACATGCTCAGTAGCTGGGTAAGGACTACATGCTCAGTAGCTAGGTAAGGACTACATGCTCAGTAGCTAGGTAAGGACTACACGCTCAGTAGCTAGGTAAGGACTACACGCTCAGTAGATAGGTAAGGACTACACGCTCAGTAGCTAGGTAAGGACTACACGCTCAGTAGCTAGGTAAGGACTACACGCTCAGTAGCTAGGTAAGGACTACACGCTCAGTAGCTAGGTAAGGACCACACGCTCAGTAGCTAGGTAAGGACTACGTGCTCAGTAGCTAGGTAAGGACTACACGCTCAGTAGCGTAGTAGTAGTAGTAGTAGCGTGAAGGAGCCGCACACACCTCGCGTAAATAATACAAATAGAAGACCTGTCCTGTTTTTAGGCTTGTAGAGTAGATCTCTGTGGAGCAGACGCACCACTACGCTGCTCTCGGGTTCTGGTGTCGCCAGTTTCATATATTGTGGTGAAAGCAGACTGTTGAGACCTTACGCGTTAAGGCTCTGACACGCAAACCCAGTGGCCATGCTAGCGCTAGCATGCTAGCTCGTTCACAGTGGCAAAACACTGCTACAACACACATGAATTCAACCTAATCTACAAAATAAATTGTATAGAACTGTCAAAATCTGCACGGCTTTCTACGTCACTAGCCGAAACGAGGTGGCTAACCACAACCGTTAGCATGCTAGCGCTAGCATGATAACACTGTCATGCTACCTTGTTCTCAATGGCAAAGCACTGCTACAACACACAAGTTCACCATAATCTACAAAAGAACTACGTACATGTGCGCCCTTAACACACAGGACTTCACAAAGCTAAAGCTTAATGTGGTATGTTTATAGCCAGCTTTGTGGTCTTTTAGAGGTTTTGTGTCAGAGCACAAATGAGCAAATGCTCCCATGTAGCTTTCCATTCAAGATGTGTGAGCATGGTACGGGACACAGGTAAGCCAATGATGGACATCTCTCAGTTGTTACATGTGTTGACTTGGACCTCTAGTCACCCAGCTAATCCAGCCTTGTAACTGACCGAAGTTGGAGAAACAGCCTTTCTTTTACTGTCTATGGAAGCAGCTAGCTAACGTGATCCTTACCTAGCTACTGAGCATGTAGTCCTTACCTAGCTACTGAGCAGGTAGTCCTTACCTAGCTACTGAGCAGGTAGTCCTTACCTAGCTACTGAGCAGGTAGTCCTTACCTAGCTACTGAGCAGGTAGTCCTTACCTAGCTACTGAGCGTGTAGTCCTTACCTAGCTACTGAGCGTGTAGTCCTTACCTAGCTACTGAGCACGTAGTCCTTACCTAGCTACTGAGCAGGTAGTCCTTACCTAGCTACTGAGCAGGTAGTCCTTACCTAGCTACTGAGCGTGTGGTCCTTATCTAGCTACTGAGCATGTAGTCCTTACCTAGCTACTGAGCGTGTAGTCCTTACCTAGCTACTGAGCATGTAGTCCTTACCTAGCTACTGAGCGCGTAGTCCTTACCTAGCTACTGAGCGCGTAGTCCTTACCTAGCTACTGAGCATGTAGTCCTTACCTAGCTACTGAGCATGTAGTCCTTACCTAGCTACTGAGCATGTGCGACTGCCAACAAAGATGTTCCAGCAGTGAGAGGTCTCACTCTGTAGCTAAAACAGAGACCTGAACACAGGGTGAAAAGAGGAGCTGCAGCAATGAGCAGTACAACAAAAATATATTTTTTGACAATTAAACCATGTAAACCTATTCTGATACAACCTCAAAATACAATTATGAACCTGAAAATGAGCATAATATGGGCGCTTTAATGATTTTGTGCACGCCTGCCGATAGAGGTGGACAACTGGGTCTGTTGTCCTGGGCCCAGGGTAGTGGGGGGGGAGAATAGAGAAGAATAAAAAAGAGGCCTTAGAGATTTTCTAAACAAATATTTAAAAAAAGGTGCTAATGGTGAAGCTGGAACTAGTAAAGTCAACGTAGAGCAAGCTAAGAAACCGTTTACGAGCCTTGTAACGTAACCTAACAGGCCAGCTCTAATGTTAACGTCCATTAGCTTGTATAAAAGCCGAAGCTACCCCAAAATGTTCCTAAGCTACCCCAAATAATAAAATAATGTTTTATTTATATTTCACAAACTGTCAGCTGGAAAAGGCATCTAAGATTATCTCGTCCCGGGCCCAGGCAAGACTGTCAGCTGGCCTGATTTCGTGTTCATTCAACTGAAAAAGTGTGATCCTTGTGGCAAAAATCCTTTCAGCGCGTCCCCTTAGACTATGTCTCCATCTTGCTCGGATTACTGCTGCCATTTCACCAGGAGGCATATGCCAGGAAACCCTTTTTGTACATACATAATACATAATTAATAATACATAATAGAATACATAATTAGGCCCACTTTACACTTCCCCTCCCATCTCTTTATGGGAAACTCCCACTTTCCCCTTGACCCTCCCGTGAATACATATGCCAACCCGTATATGCCTCACTCCGAACTCGTAAAATAAGGACGTTTGGACGGTGGCTGTCAGCGTCTGATGCGACGAAAAAGGCGTCTTTCAGCGTGTTTGTGTAACGCACCGGGGAGAGCAGCAGTTAGAGAGGATTTAGAGAGGAGTATGTAAGGAGGTTGGTTGGGGGGGTAGATGGGTCAAACACAGGACTTTCACCCAGGAGAGCAGGGTTCACGTTACGCTTGCTATAGTCGTTTTTTTCTTTCCTCCCGCGTGTCACAGAACCGTACGCCCACCCACGACCTTTTCTTATAGCGCTAAAGGGACGGCAATAGTCCCGACCAAGCGCGTTTACTTATAGCGCTAAAGGGACGGCAATAGTCCCGACCAAGCGTGTTTACTTATAGCGCTAAAGGGACGGCAATAGTCCCGACCAAGCACGTTTACTTATAGCGCTAAAGGGACGGCAATAGTCCCGACCAAGCACGTTTACTTATAGCGCTAAAGGGACGGCAATAGTCCCGACCAAGCACGTTTACTTATAGCGCTAAAGGGACGTCAATAGTCCCGACCAAGCACGTTTACTTATAGCGCTAAAGGAGACTTTTAGCGTCAATAAGAACGACAAAGGCACCTGACCAAGCGTCCATATTTTACGAGATGGGTGTGAGAACGTGTTGGACACCATTGGAACCATTTTCAGTTCCCGCGACAGGCAGTCTGCTCTTTTACCTCAGTGCGGCCTGTTTGTACATACCTCGCCATGCTTTTACACGCACGTTGCGAAACAAATACGCCCCTAAAGTGGGCGCAAAAGCGTTCGTACATCTGGCCCTCAGTGTGTGTGCGAGTCCAAGTCTCAAACTTGAATCCTCATCTCTGACAGAAACGTCCGAGACTTTCCCAACAAAGACGAACGTCCCCACTTGTTATTTCTGCACATGTTCAGAAGCCTATTTACATAAAGTTGCAAAAGCTTTATCAACTTTTGAGGGACAACTTTTCTTCCTTAAGCCGTCTCTAATCTCAGATGACTAATTTAACAGTAAGCGAACAGGCAGAATGTGACTGCCAGCGTTGAAAAGAGGATAAAGAAAGGTCTCAGCCATCGGGCGCCACTCCTCCTGACCTGCACGTGTTTGTGCTCGCGGGGCGTTTGTTCTGCTTGTCAAAGTCGGCATCCAATTGGGTGCAGCTCGTATTAAAGAGATCAGCGTATTTGCATGTCTCCACAATGGCTGCCTCGCTCGTTTCTCTTTGTGAATATAAAGCAGACAGGACTTAAAGCTGAGAGGTTTCAGTCTATCGCAGCCGTGCAGCTCCTGCCACACAAATTAAATTGTGCCACTTTGTTGAGCAGCGGCCTCCGTTCATAACGACAGCTTCATCTCCACAGTGCGTCCATCCGTCTGTCTCTGTCTTTCTGTCTGTCTGTCAGTCTGTGTGTCTGTGTGTCCGTCTGTCCGTCTGTCTCTGTCTCTTTCTGTCTGTCTGTCTGTCTGTCTGTCTGTGTGTCCGTCTGTCCGTCTGTCCGTCTGTCTCTGTCTGTCTGTGTGTCTGTGTGTCTGTGTGTCCGTCTTTCTGTCTGTGTGTGTCTGTGTCTGTCTGTGTGTCCCTCTGTCTGTCTGTCTGTGTGTCTGTCTGTGTGTCCGTCCATCCGTCTGTCTCTGTCTGTCGGTCAACGTTTTTGTCACTTTTTTCAACGTTTTTGTCACTTTTTTCAACGTTTTGTCGTTTGTCACTTTTTCAACGTTTTTATCACTTTTTCAACGTCATCGCTTTTGTCACTTTTTCAACGTTTATCTGTTTCTGTCTGTCTCTCGCTCTGTCTGTCGGTCTGTCTGTTTGTCTGTCTCTCTCTCTCTGTCTGTCTGTCTGTCCGCCTGTCTGCCTGTCTGTCTGTGCCTGTCTGTCTGTCCGTCCGTCTGTCTGTCCGTCTGTCTGTCTGTCTGTCTGTCTGTCTGTCTGTCTGTCTCTCTCTCTGTCTGTCTGTCTGTCTGTCTGTCTGTCTGTCCGTCTGTCTCTGTCCGTCTTTCTGTCTGGTGTCTGTCTGTGTGTGTCTGTGTCTGTCTGTCTGTCTGTGTGTCCCTCTGTCCGTCTGTGTGTCCGTCTTTTTGTCTGTCTGTCTGTGTGTCCGTCCATCCGTCTGTCTCTGTCTGTCGGTCAACGTTTTTGTCACTTTTTTCAACGTTTGTCAACTGTCGGTCTGTCTGTTTGTCTGTCTCTCTGTCTGTCCGTCTGTCCGCCTGTCTGCCTGTGTCTGTGTCTGTCTGTCCGTCTGTCTGTCTGTCTGTCTCTGTGTGTCTGTCTGTCTGCCTGTGTGTCTGTCTGTCCGTCTGTCTGCCTGTCTGTGTCCGTCTCTCTGTCTCTCTGTCTGTCCGTCTGTCCGTCTCTCTGTCTCTCTGTCCGTCTGTCTGTCTGTCTGTGTGTCTGTCTGTCTGTCTGTCCGTCTCTGTCTGTCTGTCTGTCTGTCTGCTCTGTCTGTCCGTCCTGTCTGTCTAGTCTCTCACTCTGTCTGTCTGTCTACTGTCTCTCTACCTCATCTGTCTCGTCTGTCTATCTGTCTCATCTCTGTCTGTCTGTCTGTCTAGGATCTTAAATGCTCGCTCAGACGCTATCTAGCCTCTGACTATTGCTCTGTCCTTGACTTACAGTGCTCGTCAGAAACGATAGTTTACATCGGTGTTTAAACAAGTTTTTATCACTTTTTTCAATGTTTATGTTGGTTTTTGTCACTTTTTTCAACGTTTTTGTAAACGTTTTTTTGTCACTTTTTTCAGCGTTTTTGTCGGCGTTTTGTCACTTTTTCAGCGTTTATGTTGGTTTTTGTCACTTTTTTCAACGTTTTTGTCGTTTTTTGTCACTTTTTTCAACGTTTTTTGTCACTTTTTCAACATTTTTGTCATTTTTGTCACTTTTTTCAGCGTTTTGTCGTTTGTTGTCACTTTTTGTCGTTTTGTCACTTTTTTCAACGTTTTTGTCACTTTTTTCAACGTTTTTGTCACTTTTCAACGTTTTTGTCATTTTTTTGTCACTTTTCAACGTTTTTGTTGTTTTGTCACTTTTTTCAACGTTTTTGTCATTCTTTTTTTCAACGTTTTTGTCACTTTTTTCAACGTTTTTGTCGTTTTTTGTCACTTTTTTCAACGTTTTTGTCACTTTTTTCAACATTTTTGTCAGTTTTTGTCACTTTTTTCAACGTTTTTGTCACTTTTTGTCGTTTTTTTGTCACTTTTTTCAACGTTTTTGTCGTTTTTTGTCACTTTTTCAACTGTTTTTGTCACTTTTTTCAACGTTTTTGTCAGTTTTTGTCACTTTTTTCAACGTTTTTGTCACTTTTTTCAACATTTTTGTCGTTTTTTTGTCACTTTTTTCAACGTTTTTGTCGTTTTTTGTCACTTTTTTCAACATTTTTGTCGTTTTGTCACTTTTTTCAACGTTTTTGTCACTTTTTTCAATGTTTATGTTGGTTTTTGTAACTTTTTTTCAACGTTTTTGTAATTTTTTTGTCACTTTTTTCAACGTTTTTGTCACTTTTTTTCAACGTTTTTGTCACTTTTTTCAACGTTTATGTTGGTTTTTGTCACTTTTTTCAACGTTTTTGTCGTTTTTTTGTCACTTTTTTCAACGTTTTTGTCACTTTTTTTCAACGTTTTTGTCACTTTTTTCAACGTTTTTGTCGGTTTTTGTCACTTTTTTCAACGTTTTTGTCACTTTTTTCAACGTTTTTGTCGGTTTTTGTCACTTTTTTCAACGTTTTTTCACTTTTTTCAACATTTTTGTCATTTTTTGTCACTTTTTTCAACGTTTTTGTCGTTTTTTGTCACTTTTTTCAACATTATTGTCGTTTTGTCACTTTTTTCAACGTTTTTATCACTTTTTTCAATGTTTATGTTGGTTTTTGTCACTTTTTTCAACGTTTTTGTCATTTTTTTGTCACTTTTTTCAACGTTTTTGTCGACGTTTTGTCACTTTTTTCAACGTTTATGTTGGTTTTTGTCACTTTTTCAACGTTTTTGTCGTTTTTTTGTCACTTTTTTCAACGTTTTTGTCACTTTTTTCAACGTTTTTGTCTGTTTTTGTCACTTTTTTCAACGTTTTTGTCGTTTTTTGTCACTTTTTGTCGGTTTTTGTCACTTTTTTCAACGTTTTTGTCACTTTGTTCAACATTTTTGTCGTTTTTTTGTCACTTTTTTCAACGTTTTTTTGTCACTTTTTTCAACTTTTTTGTCACTTTTCAACGTTTTTGTCATTTTTTGTCACTTTTCAACGTTTTTGTTGTTTTGTCACTTTTTTCAACGTTTTTGTCATTTTTTTGTCACTTTTTTCAACGTTTTTGTCACTTTTTTCAACGTTTTTGTCGGTTTTTGTCACTTTTTTCAACGTTTTTGTCACTTTTTTCAACATTTTTGTCGTTTTTTGGTCACTTTTTTCAACGTTTTTGTCGTTTTTTGTCACTTTTTTCAACATTTTTGTCGTTTTGTCACTTTTTTGTCATTTTTTTTGTCACTTTTTTCAACGTTTTTGTCACTTTTTTCAACGTTTTTATCACTTTTTTCAATGTTTATGTTGGTTTTTGTCACTTTTTTTCAACGTTTTTGTCACTTTTTGTCATTTTTTTGTCACTTTTTTCAACGTTTTTGTCGTTTTTTGTCACTTTTTTGTCACTTTTTTCAACGTTTTTGTCACTTTTTTCAACATTTTTGTCGTTTTTTGTCACTTTTTTGTCATTTTTTTGTCACTTTTTTCAACATTTTTGTCGTTTTTTGTCACTTTTTTCAACGTTTTTATCACTTTTTTCAATGTTTATGTTGGTTTTTGTCACTTTTTTCAACGTTTTTGTCACTTTTTGTCACTTTTTTCAACGTTTTGGTCACTTTTTTCAACATTTTTGTCGTTTTTTGTCACTTTTTTTCAACGTTTTTGTCACTTTTTTCAATGTTTTTGTCACTTTTTTCAATGTTTTTGTCACTTTTTTCAACGTTTTTGTTGCCTTTTAAAACATTTTTGTCATGTTTTTCAACGTTTTTGTTGCCTTTTAAAACATTTTTGTCACTTTTTTCAACGTTTTTGTCACTTTTTTCAACGTTTTTGTCACTTTTCAACGTTTTTGTCATTTTTTTGTCACTTTTCAACGCTTTTGTCACTTTTTTCAACGTTTTTGTCATTTTTTTGTCACTTTTTTCAACGTTTTTGTCACTTTTTTCAACGTTTTTGTCAGTTTTTGTCACTTTTTTCAACGTTTTTGTCACTTTTTTCAACATTTTTGTCGTTTTTTTGTCACTTTTTTCAACGTTTTTGTCGTTTTTTGTCACTTTTTTCAACATTATTGTCGTTTTGTCACTTTTTCGCGTTTTTGTCACTTTTTTCAACGTTTTGTCGTTTTTGTCACTTTTTCAGCGTTTTTGTCACTTTTTTCAGCGTTTTTGTTGCCTTTTTCAAACGTTTTTGTCACTTTTTCAGCGTTTTGTTGCCTTTTTATAGCGTTTTTGTCACTTTTTCAGCGTTTTCTGTTGCCTTTTTAAAACGTTTTTGTCATGTTTTTCAACGTTTTTGTCGTTTTTTTCAGCGTTTATGTTGCCTTTTAAAACGTTTTTGTCACTTTTTTCAACGTTTTTGTCGTTTTTTTCAGCGTTTATGTTGCCTTTTAAAACGTTTTTGTCACTTTTTTCAACGTTTTTGTCACTTTTTTTTAACGTTTTTGTCACTTTTTTCAACGTTTATGTTGCCTTTTAAAACGTTTTTGTCACTTTTTTCAACGTTTTTGTCACTTTTTTCAATGTTTATGTCGGTTTTTGTCACTTTTTTCAACGTTTTTGTCGTTTTTGTCACTTTTTTCAATGTTTATGTCGGTTTTTGTCACTTTTTTCAACGTTTACTTTTTTCAACGTTTATGTTGGTTTTTGTCACTTTTTTTCAAGGTTTTTGTCATTTTTTCAACGTTTATGTTGCCTTTTAAAACGTTTTTGTCACTTTTTTCAACGTTTCTGTTGCCTTTTTAAAACGTTTTTGTCACTTTTTTCAACGTTTTTGTCACTTTTTCAACGTTTTTGTCACTTCTTTCAACGTTTATGTTGCCTTTTAAAACGTTTATGTTGCCTTTTAAAACGTTTTTGTCACTTTTTTCAATGTTTATGTTGCCTTTTAAAACGTTTTTGTCACTTTTTTCAACGTTTATGTTGCCTTTTAAAAACGTTTTTGTCACTTTTTTCAACGTTTTTGTCACTTTTTTCAACGTTTATGTTGGTTTTTGTCACTTTTTTCAACGTTTTTGTCACTTTTAACGTTTTTGTCACTTTTTTGTCACTTTTTTCAGTGTTTATGTCGGTTTTTGTCACTTTTTTCAACGTTTATGTTGCCTTTTTAAAACGTTTTTGTCACTTTTTTCAAAGTTTTTGTCACTTTTTTCAACGTTTATGTTGGTTTTTGTCACTTTTTTCAACGTTTTTGTCACTTTTTTAACGTTTTTGTCACTTTTTCAACGTTTATGTTGGTTTTTGTCACTTTTTTTCAACGTTTTTGTCACTTTTTTCAACGTTTTTGTCGTTTTTTTGTCACTTTTTTCAATGTTTATGTCCGTTTTTGTCACTTTTTTCAACGTTTATTTTGCCTTTTAAAACGTTTTTGGCGTTTTGAGCGACCAGAGCATCAATCAGAAAGTTGAAAGTAGGTCAGCTTTATGGTAATGAGCTATGACGCCGTTCAACGCCAGCAACCAATCAGAATATAGACGTCCTTCACGCTGGCGTATTCCAGAGAAACATGCGATGTAAACTGTCGTTCCTACCAAAACATTAGTTCAGAGAAAAAGGAGGAGGAGCTCATCATGGCCGTTGCTGGGCTCCCTATCATTGATGATATCTGCGTATAGGGACCAGTTAACGTTACCTGCAGGTCACATGGTCTCTAAACAGTCCGCTCACGGTGAAGTCCTGCACGCATCAACAGCTGGCGGCTGCTCGCTCTGCCTGCACGCTGCTGCAGTTCAGCGGCTAACGAGCGAGCTAACTGCTAACGGACACCGCTGCCACCAACAACCAATACACATTCTGTCATTATATATGTCATTTATAAAAGGTTTCTAGTGTCAACGTCTTGGCCAGCAGTGGCTGCTTGAGCTGTTTCCATGATGGAACATCTATGCTGCTACGTCAGAGCGGCCAAAGCGTCAAACAGCTTCCCCGTACTTTTTGACAAGCGTCCTTGACCGGGCGGCCAGAGCTTCTTTGCTGCTCAAGTCGGCGGCGGTGTGTACGTACAGTCGCCTTTTTCGGCGTAACTATCTGAGGTCCCTGGACATGTCTGCATGGATTGAAAACAGCGACTAAACATCGGAAAAATGGTCGGAAAAACCCCCCCAAAAAAGTGACCAACTGTGACTTTAACTACATTTTCCTGATGGTACTTACAGACCTTTCCTTGAGTAACATTTTCACTGCAGGACTTTTACTGTAACAGAGTATTTGTACAGTGTGGTATTAGTACTTTTACTGCAGTAAAGGATCTGAATACTTGTTCCAAATGTACAACAAAGAGAGACAACGAAGGTGAATGAAGTGAAACCAGAAACACAAATTACTAAAAGTCCAGCGCAGTGTTCACTCACACAGACAGAGACGATCCACGATGCTTTTCTGTTTGGAGCTGAGTCATGTTCAGGTGCAGTTCACTCAGTCAACCAGCAGATGGTGCTCAAGCTCCATCAGTCAGAGAGGAGAAGAGAGGAAGAGAAGACTAGGGAGAGAGAGAGAGGGAGAGAGAGAGAGACAGGGAGAGAGGGAGAGACAGAGAGAGAGAGAGAGAGAGAGAGAGAGAGAGAGAGAGAGAGAGAGAGAGAGAGAGAGAGAGAGAGAGAGAGAGAGAGAGAGAGAGAGAGAGGGAGAGAGAGAGAGAGAGAGAGGGGTAGACAGAGAGAGAGAGAGAGAGGGGGAGGGAGAGAGAGACAGGGAGAGAGGGAGGGAGAGAGAGAGAGACAGAGAGAGAGAGGGAGAGAGAGAGACAGGGAGAGAGGGAGGGAGGGGGAGAGAGAGAGACAGAGAGAGAGAGAGAGAGAGAGAGAGAGAGAGAGAGAGAGAGAGAGAGGGAGAGAGAGAGAGAGGGAGAGAGGGGTAGACAGGGAGAGAGGGAGGGAGAGAGAGAGGAAGAGAGAGAGAGACAGGGAGAGGGAGAGAGAGAGGGAGAGAGGGGGGGTAGACAGAGAGAGAGAGAGGGAGAGAGAGAGACAGAGAGAGAGAGAGAGAGAGAGAGAGAGGGAGAGACAGGGAGAGAGGGAGGGAGAGAGAGGGAGAGAGAGGGAGAGAGGGGTAGACAGACAGAGAGAGAGAGACAGGGAGGGAGAGAGGGAGGGAGGGAGAGAGAGAGAGAGAGCTTCTCCTGTACTATACGGTAACTCCTCTACTATGAGACAGGAAGTCTCGTGATTATGACCCAATCGTTAGCCTATTGTTATAAAAACGTCTGCTACGGAGCCATAACGTGAGCTACAAGGTAATGGAGCCTTTTATACATTGTCGTGTTTCTTTAGAAATAAACAACGGACAAATAGAGTCTTTAGACGCTTGAGATGTAAAGGTATTCTCTGTCAAAGTGACGTCAGAATGAATGGCAGTCAATGGGATGCTAACGGGATGCTAACGGGATGCTAACGGGAGGTGATTGCTTGGTAGCATCAAAATGGCGCCATAGGAGCTACGGGTTGTGAGGAGAAGCTGACCCTCTTGAACAGACCCATGTGACGCGTGCGTCCAATCAGCTGCTGGTTTTCATTTTTGGGTGACAATACAGATTAGCGCCGCCTGCTGTTATTGAGACGTATTACGTCTCGTCTCTTCAGTGTTCTGAGGAACTTTTTGACCAACTCGGGGAGACTGATCAGTCCAACTGGCTTTACTGCCGAGGGTCGGCCGATTGGTCGGTGTGTCAGGGGGCGGGGCTTCCTTCAGAGCAGCAGGAGGCAGGCCTTCCGGAGACGGATGGATGGATGGACAGATGGATGGATGGACGGACGGACGGTTGGAAGGTTGGATGGATGGTTGGATGGATGGATGGACGGTTGGATGGATGGATGGATGGATGGACGGATGGACGGACTGATGGATGGTTGGATGGATGGAGAGATGGATGGATGGACGGACGGACGGATGGATGGATGGGTGATAGATGGATTGATGAGCGGACGGATGGATGGATGGGTGATTGATGGACGGATGGATGGATGGACGGACGGATGGATGGACGGACTGATGGACGGTTAGATGGATGATAGATGGATTGATGGGCGGACGGATGGATGGATGGGTGATTGATGGACGGATGGATGGATGGACGGACTGATGGACGGTTAGATGGATGGATGGACGGACGGACGGATGGATGGATGGATGGGCGATAGATGGATTGATGGACGGACGGACGGATGGATGGACGGACGGATGGATGGATGGGTGATAGATGGATTGATGGACGGACGGACGGACGGATGGATGGGTGATAGATGGATGGATGAGCGGACGGATGGATGGATGGATGGATGGATGGATGAATCCGTCTCTCGTCTCTCAGCTGTGTCGACAGAAAGCAGAAAATGATGATTTACTAGGTGAGCTATTATTCATGCCGTGTCCCAGATGAATAAAGATCAAATTAGAGGTTTATGAGCTCCGCTGTGTGTCCTGACATTTATACGAGCTCCGGGCTCGGCGTGCTGTGATTTATGTTTACAGCAGCGCATGCAGGACAGAAAAAACAAAAACAAATGAAGTAGCCTGAAATCATATTCTAATGCTCTGTCAACAGCAGCACGGACGCACAGAGGCATGATGGGAGCTGAGAGGGAAACAGTCAGAGGTGAAGAAGATGCAGTGTTTCCCCGCCAGGCCTGAATGGTTCTTAAAATGCTCAAAATAACGCTGAATATGTGATATGGGGAATACTCGATTCTGATTGGCTGCAGGCTGTCCATAATAAAGTGTTATAGGACAGCTGCTAAAGGAGTTCCGGTGAAACCGACTCTAAACGAATGAGCTACATTAAAAGAAATAAGAAATGTGAATATGTTATTTCCAACACTGTCTGCTGATTCAGTGTCTCGTCCTCTGAACACCACAGGATGGCGCTAACACACAACGTTGAAAAAAGTGACGAAAATGTGACAAAAACACTGAAAAAAACGACAAAAACGTCAAAAATGTGACATAAACGTTGAAAAAAGCAACAAAAACGTTTTAAAAATCAACAAACGTTTTAAAAAGCTAGCTTCGTTAGCTTCTCTCGTCGTGTAGCTTCTCACATCGTGTAGCTTCTCCTCTTGTGTAGCTTCTCACATCGTTAGCTTCTCCCGTCTTCTCACGTCGTGTAGCTTCTCCCGTCGTGTAGCTTCTCACATTGTTAGCTTCTCACATCGTGTAGCTTCTCACGTCGTGTAGCTTCTCACATCGTGTAGCTTCTCCCGTCGTGTAGCTTCTCCCGTCGTGTAGCTTCTCCCGTCGTGTAGCTTCTCACATCGTGTAGCTTCTCACGTCGTGTAGCTTCTCGTCTCGTGTAGCTTCTCACATCGTTAGCTTCTCCTCTTGTGTAGCTTCTCACATCGTGTAGCTTCTCCTCTTGTGTAGCTTCTCACATCGTGTAGCTTCTCCCGTCTTCTCACGTCGTGTAGCTTCTCCTGTCATGTAGCTTCTCACATCGTTAGCTTCTCACATCATGTAGCTTCTCCCGTCGTGTAGCTTCTCACATCGTGTAGCTTCTCACGTCGTGTAGCTTCTCACATCGTGTAGCTTCTCCCGTCGTGTAGCTTCTCACGTCGTGTAGCTTCTCCTCTCGTGTAGCTTCTCACATCGTTAGCTTCTCCCGTCTTCTCACGTCGTGTAGCTTCTCCCGTCGTGTAGCTTCTCACGTCGTGTAGCTTCTGACATCGTGTAGCTTCTCACGTCGTGTAGCTTCTCCCGTCGTGTAGCTTCTCACGTCGTGTAGCTTCTCTCGTCTTCTCACGTCGTGTAGCTTCTCCCGTCTTCTCCCGTCGTGTAGCTTCTCACATCGTTAGCTTCTCACATCGTTAGCTTCTCACTTCGTGTAGCTTCTCCTCTCGTGTAGCTTCTCACTTCGTGTAGCTTCTCCTCTCGTGTAGCTTCTCACGTCGTGTAGCTTCTCACTTCGTGTAGCTTCTCCTCTCGTGTAGCTTCTCACATCGTGTAGCTTCTCACTTCGTGTAGCTTCTTCTCTTGTGTAGCTTCTCACTTCGTGTAGCTTCTCCTCTCGTGTAGCTTCTCACACCGTTAGCTTCTCCTGTCGTGTAGCTTCTCACGTCGTGTAGCTTCTCCTGTCGTGTAGCTTCTCACATCGTGTAGCTTCTCCCGTCTTCTCACGTTGTGTAGCTTCTCCCGTCTTCTCCCGTCGTGTAGCTTCTCACATCGTGTAGCTTCTCACATCGTGTAGCTTCTCGTCGT
>NC_135864.1:1750732-1760732 GCF_031162955.1 Sander vitreus
CTGCTACGTCTAGCTACATCCTGCTACGTCCTGCTAAATCCTGCTAAATCCTGCTACGCCTTGATACACCCTGCTACGCCCTGCTACGCCCTGCTACGTCCTGTTACATCCTGCTACGTCCAGCTACGTCCTGCTACGTCCTGCTACGCCCTGCTACGCCCAGCTACGTCCTGCTACGTCCTGATACATCCTGCTACGCCCTGCTACGCCCAGCTACGTCCTGCTACGTCCTGATACACCCAGCTACGCCCTGCTACGCCCAGCTACGTCCTGCTACGCCCTGCTATGCCCAGCTACGTCCTGCTACGTCCTGCTAAATCCTGCTACGCCTTGATACACCCTGCTACGTCCTGCTACGTCCTGATACGCCCTGCTATGCCCTGTTATGTCCTGTTACATCCTGCTACGCCCTGCTACGTCCTGCTACGTCCTGCTACGCCCTGCTACGTCCTGATACGCCCTGCTATGCCCTGTTATGTCCTGTTACATCCTGCTACGTCCTGCTACGTCCTGATACGTCCTGCTACGCCCAGCTACGTCCTGCTACGTCCTGATACGCCCTGCTATGCCCAGCTACGTCCAGCTACGTCCTGCTACGTCCAGCTACGTCCTGCTACGTCCTGCTACGCCCTTGATACGCCCTGCTACGTCCTGATACGCCCTGCTATGCCCTGTTATGTCCTGTTACATCCTGCTACGCCCTGCTACGTCCTGCTACGTCCAGCTACGTCCTGCTACGGCCAGCTACGTCCTGCTACGTCCAGCTACGTCCTGCTACGCCCTGCTACGCCTTGATACGTCCTGCTACATCCTGCTATGTCCTGCTATGTCCTGCTACGTCCAGCTACGTCCTGCTACGCCCTGCTACGTCCTGCTATGTCCTGCTACGTCACGCTATGCCCTGCTACACCCTGAACTACTACGACTACTATTTCTAGTCATAGTTCCTTTATCTTTATTGTGACTATTATTGTCGCTGTTCATCACACCCCCAACCGGCACCGTCAGACACCGCCCACCAAGAGCCTGGGTCTGCCCCAGGTTTCTTCCTAAAAGGGAGTTTCCTCGCCACTGTCGCACTAAATGCTTGCTCTTGAGGGAATTACTAGAAGTGTTGGGTCTTTGTAAATGATAGAGTGTGGTCTAGACCTACTCTATCTGTAACTCTTGTTATGATTTGATACTATAAATAAAATGTAACTGAATGAAGAGGAGGAAGTGAAGGAGGTGAGGGAGAGGAGGAGGTTTTGATCTGCAGCGTTCTCCCCAGAGGATCCTCCGCTCGATCCAGGCTGCCTCCTCTGTCACTCACATGTGGGCGACGCCGGCTCACAAACCAAACCAAAAGCCTCTCAGTCTCTCCACAAACTTGTATTAGATTCTCTGCTCGGGTGGATGGACAGATGTCTCTGGGGAGCTCCGAGGAAAAGAAGCCGCTCAGTGGATGAATCCAATAAAAAACTGAAGAAAAAAATAAAGGTTTTCAACTGTTTCTCGTGTTCTTTAAAAAGCTCTTTATTGAGAAGAATTGTAGATGAGAATGTGTTGTTTGTGTGTGGTGTGTGTGTGTATGTGTATATACATATATGTATGTGTGTATATGTATGTATTTCGCCGAATGATTTGTATATGCGACAGGAAGATGTTTGTTAAATAAGTACATTTGTGGTGTCTTGTAATCCCATGTGGGATGGGCCAAAATGTTTGGCATGACACAGAAATAAAACATAACTAACTAACTAACTAACTAACGGCGGTAAATATAGAGAGGGGGGAGCAGCGACGTCTGCGGTACGTCGTCGTTGCAAACGTAGGGGTCCACAGTTCACCTCCATGCATATACAGACCATCTTTAAGAATGCTCTACAATAAACAAACTTCTTAACCCCCCTGACCACGGGGGACAGCAGAGAGTGGCCGAGAGGGTGGAGGGGGGGGGGCAGGTGTGGTGGTTGAAGGAGCAGGGGAGGTGGTTGAAGGAGCAGGGGAGGTGGTTGAAGGAGCAGGGGAGGTGGTTGAAGGAGCAGGGGAGGTGGTTGAAGGAGCAGGTGTGGTTTAAATAGAAAATGCACCTGCACCTGGTTTTACAGGGAGGTGTGTTCAGGTGCATTCTGGGCGTGCTGGTCTTACAGGGAGGTGTGGTCAGGTGCATTCTGGGCGTGCTAGTCTTACAGGGAGGTGTGTTCAGGTGCATTCTGGGCGTGCTGGTCTTACAGGGAGGTGTGTTCAGGTGCATTCTGGGCGTGCTGGTCTTATAGGGAGGTGTATTCAGGTGCATTCTGGGCGTGCTGGTCTTATAGGGAGGTGTGTTCAGGTGCATTCTGGGAGTATTGCTATCTTGAGGCAGCGGGAAGTGATGGCACCATTGACCAACAAAAACCTGGTCTAAAGTCAATAACGCAGCATTTCAGTGTTATTTTAACAGAGCATTAGTAAAATGCTCCTAGGCTCGTGCACAGCACGTGCACACTATGCTTGTTACACACACAGGGACACACAGCAGCACACACACATGCAGAAGATTACAAATACAAATATTACGGTGCAAATCCTCCATCATAACAGCAATGCTCCAAGGTCCAAACGCGCCTGGCTTTTAAAGGGAATGGGAGATGATCTCTGATTGGTTGATTGCATGTTACGCCCAAAACACACCTCTGATTAATGAAGACACTAAGAACAACCCTTTTGAACCACGCGCCCGACGCACGGACCCTTTTCTACGCCGTCAAACTAGCAAAAGTGGATTTGGACGCGCCCTAAACACACCTGCACCAGGTGTTCACGCCGTGCGATTAGATCCTTGAAATAGAGCCCCTCAAGTCTGCTTGTTGTTTGTCTTCTGGAGTTGATTTTCTGAGAAATATAGCAGTTAAGCGTCAGTTCTTGAAGTGACACCATGAATGAGACTTTGACAACAGAATGCCGACAGTGAATATCTGATGATGATTTCAGAGGAAATCTCTCAAAAGCTAGTTTTGGAAAGAAGAGTGTAAATAACACGGTGTGGTCTTTTAAAAGGAGCAACGTTCGTCTGTCTCCTCTCAGAAACAAATGTTTCCCCGAGAACACACACACACACACACACACACACACACACACACACACACACACACACACACACACACACACACACTCTGTCAAAGAGTGACATTTTCCATTAGGGCGTTTTCTCTTTTAACACTAAATCATAACATTCAAATGCAGCTGGATGAATCTGAGCCTCGAGGCGAGCGGCTCCCTTTCACTTGAGTTTTTCTGACATCTCTCCGAGAGTCTCCGGGTTTAAAGTTTAAACACAGACGTGAGCCTGCCTCAGTTCACTTTCTGAATATTTTAAGGAGGAAACTTCACAGGAGACAGATGAAGGTGAGAGGCTGCTGCCACCCAGATTAAACAGAAAGCATTAAACCAGAGTTAACACAGACAGGTGTGATGGTTTTAATCCGAAGGACGGATTTCCAGATATAGCTCTGCCTTTGTCAGGTCCGTCTTTAAACAGCCATGTAGTCACAAAGAACACCACGAAGACAGTTTGTCTCTGTGTGTGTGTGTGTGTGTGTGTGTGTGTGTGTGTGTGTCTCTCTCTGTATATGTATGTGTGTGTGTCTCTGTGTGTGTGTGTGTGTCTGTATGTGTGTGAGTGTGTGTGTGTGTGTGTCTCTGTGCGTGTCTCTCTGCATGTGTGTGTGAGTGTGTGTGTGTCTCTGTGTGTGTCTGTGTGTGTGAGTGTGTGTGTGTCTGTGTGTGTGTCTGTGTGTGTATGTGTCTCTCTGTGTGTCTGTGTGTGTGTGTCTCTGTGTGTGTGTATGTCTGTGTGTGTCTCTGTGTGTGTGTGTCTGTCTGTCTGTATGTGTGTGTGTGTGTGTGTGTGTGTGTGAGTGTGTGTGTGTGTGTGAGAGTGTGCGTGCGTGTGCGTGTGCGTGTGTGTGTGTGAGAGTGTGTGTGTCTCAAGTTATATTGTTATCAAGATATTCAACAACGTTATTGCATATTTTCCTCATATCGCTCAGCCCTCGTTAACAGCTGAATTCACGGTTAAATATGATTAATTGCACAGCCCTACTGTGTGTGTGTGTGAGAGTGTGTGTGTATGTCTGTGTGTGTGTGTGTGTGAGTGAGAGTGTGTGTGTGTGTGTGTGTGTGTGTGTGTGTGTGTGTGTGTGTGTGAGTGAGAGTGTGTGTGTGTGTGTGTGTGTCTGTGTGTGTGTGTGTGTGTGTGTGTGTGTGTGAGTGAGAGTGTGTGTGTGTGTGTGTGTGTCTGTGTGTGTGTGTGTGAGTGAGAGTGTGTGTGTGTGTCTGTGTGTCTGTGTGTGTGAGTGAGAGTGTGTGTGTGTGTGTGTGTGTGTGTGTGTGTGTGTGTGTGTGTGTGTGTGTGTGTGTGTGTGTGTGTGTGTGTGTGTGTGTGTGTGTGTGTGTGTGTGTGTCTGTGTGTGTGTGTGTGTGTGTGTGTGTGTGTGTGTGTGTGTGTGTGTGTGTGTGTGTGTGTGTGTGTGTGTGTGTGTGTGTGTCTGTGTGTGTGTGTGTGTGTGTGTGTGTGTTATTTAATCTTTTAGGATCGTAATAAAACTTCTGATTACTGAAAGCAGCAGAACTACAGAACAGAGGACACTTTAATATCTGTTTATTTATCGTAAGTAATATCATCATTCAACGTTATCGGTCATCGCATATTTTCCTCATATCGTGCAGCCCTATTTTTTACCTTATTTTTATACATTTCTTTTACAATGATCCCAGTTAAAAGCAGCGTCTGCATCGACACACAGGCCTCAGCGCTCTCTCTCGCTCCGCTCTCCTCTCCCTCTCCCAACCATGAATAATACAAATCTGAGCTGAATTATTAATTCAGATTTTTGCACACAATCTGCAGGGGCCATTATCTGGATCTGTGATGGATCTCATTTAATTCTGACGGATTAGACGGATCCGTACTCGTGCTTCTTTTGAAGGAACCGGACCTCCAGAGGTGATTACAAAAAGATAATCTGGAGGCTGAAAGGTTAGACAAAAATTTTCCATATGAATGAGACGAAAGGTTCTTTTTTCTCGGACGGAAATGTCAGCTCCCCTGACGGAGGCGTCGTCTCTGAGGAGGCTCGAGGCTCCGCCCCCACCTCCATCTGAGAAAGGTCGGGGGTTCAGACGGCAGCAGCGGCGAATGAGCGCTCAGATATCCACTTATCTTTTGAAAGCCCACAAACGAGGCAATCCTCTTATTTGACACCTCGAACCAGACGCTCATTACTCGCAGCAATTTTCTGCAGCAGACCGCTCTGGATTTCATGTCAAGACGAGTTTCCTTCGGTTTCATTTACACAAAAATAAAAATGAAGCCGAGCGGAAGAAAACAGGCTCGCAGCTGGAACACCAAACACCCAGCAGCCACCTCTGCTAACACAGCCTCTCCAAAATAAACTCACATTGACACGAATCTGAGTCTTTAATTCACACCATAATGGCAGTAAGTGAAGTTTTTAATGGTGCAGGAAAACACGCCATTCTTTAAAAGTACCAGTGGTGTAGTATACGTGATACGCAGGTATACGCAGTATACCCACTAGGAAAGCTCCAGGATTTCCATATACCCACTTAAAGATGTGCAATGACCCACAACAACATACTTTCTATTATATTTTTGATATATTTTGAATTGTCAGCTGTGTTTTCCTTCTTTGCATAGGCTAAATGACGGTATTTCCACCGTAAATTTGGTGAATAAAACTGTATCCAAATACAGGAAATGAAGTCGTTGATGCTCAACATTTCCCTGGGGGAGTACACACAGACCCCCCCAATATGCCCCCCCCCCATACCCATATATATATATATACATAGGCCCATACATATACAGCACAGTATACCCACTGCAATACATTAACACCACTGAAAAGCACTGCTTACTAGATTTGGTTTATTATTTGCAGGTGTTAAAGGAATAGTTTGGATTTCTTGAAGTGTGATTTGGAGAAGCAGGCAGGAGCACTACAACACTTTTTTAAATTAACAGGTTCATTTGATATCTTATTACGGCGACCGCCAAACGGTCACCTGGCAGTTAAGTTTACCGGTCTTTACAGTTTCATTTAGGCACCAAAACAACAAGTTAAGATTAGAAAAAAAGGCTGTGGTTTGGGTTAAAACCATAGAAATACAAAGGATAGAAAGGCCATTGGACTGTTTTCCCTTGGTCATTTGATTGGTACACAACAAAATGGCGATTGTTGTTAGTTGTCACGGTGTCAATACGTGTCTGTGCGACCGTAAACCAAAGGGAGTAAGCTTCGCTTCAGAGCTCGAACCTCCTATGGCGCCATTTTGATGCTACCAAACGATCACCCCCCGTTAGCATCCCATTGACTTCCATTCATTTTGTCACTTTGACAGAGAATACCTTTACATCGGAAGCGTTTAAAGACTCTATTTGTCCGTTGTTTATTTCTAAAGAAAC
Source organism: Sander vitreus (assembly GCF_031162955.1). Classification (NCBI taxonomy): domain Eukaryota; kingdom Metazoa; phylum Chordata; class Actinopteri; order Perciformes; family Percidae; genus Sander; species Sander vitreus. Next base: position 1,757,184 of record NC_135864.1, read on the forward strand.
ACGACAATGTATAAAAGGCTCCATTACCTTGTAGCTCACGTTATGGCTCCGTAGCAGACGTTTTTATAACAATAGGCTAACGATTGGGTCATAACCACGAGACTTCCTGTCTCATAGTAGAGGAGTTACCGTATAGTACAGGAGGAGTCTTCAAGCTCAGTTGGAGGCTGCTCAGTAACGCTCAGCCATCACCGGGAAAGAGCTTCTAATGTCCTTCACTGGTCTCCGTCCAGAGACACGGGGTCTGTTGGTCCATTCTATATACCGTCTATGCCGTAAACTGTGTCGCAGCTCAGTGGGAGGAGAGCCGCCCGACGAAGCTCGGGAGATGTTCTCGGAGCTGCAGGGAGTGAGGAGGGACAGTTAGACCCAGAGGTAATGGGTCAGCGGACCGCTAACGTTAGACCCAGCAGCAGTGGGTCAGCGGACCGCTAACGTTAGACCCAGCAGCAGTGGGTCAGCGGACCGCTAACGTTAGACCCAGCAGCAGTGGGTCAGCGGACCGCTAACGTTAGACCCAGCGGCAGTGGGTCAGCGGACCGCTAACGTTAGACCCAGCGGCAGTGAGTCAGCGGCCCACTAACGTTAGACCCAGCGGCATTGAGTCAGCGGACCGCTAACGTTAGACCAGCGGCAGTGGGTCAGCGGACCGCTAACGTTAGACCCAGCGGCAGTGGGTCAGCGGACCGCTAACGTTAGACCAGCGGCAGTGGGTCAGCGGACCGCTAACGTTAGACCCAGCAGCAGTGGGTCAGCGGACCGCTAACGTTAGACCCAGCGGCAGTGGGTCAGCAGACCGCTAACGTTAGACCCAGCAGCAGTGGGTCAGCGGACCGCTAACGTTAGACCCAGCGGCAGTGGGTCAGCGGACCGCTAACGTTAGACCCAGCAGCAGTGGGTCAGCGGACCGCTAACGTTAGACCAGCGGCAGTGAGTCAGCGGACCGCTAACGTTAGACCCAGCGGCAGTGGGTCAGCAGACCGCTAACGTTAGACCCAGCAGCAGTGGGTCAGCGGACCGCTAACGTTAGACCCAGCAGCAGTGGGTCAGCAGACCGCTAACGTTAGACCAGCGGCAGTGAGTCAGCGGACCGCTAACATTGCCAGATTGGATCTCTAGAAGAATAGGTGGAAAATAGTATCAAAAACTTCGAAAACAGCGACAGACTTGTAAAAAAAACACAGTAGAAAGCAGGAAGACAAACATCGAAAAAAAGTGACAAAAACTTTGACAAACAATGAAAAATGAAGACAGTAGATAAAAGCAAGGAAGGAAGGAAGGAAGGACACAGAAATGGCACATCCTAAGGAAAGCTCATTGTGGGACTGGCTCTAGTGGCTGGAATTCTGCACCAAGGCTGGATTTAGGGAAAGAGACTTCAGATACAGTATTAGGGGACCACTAAGGCCTATATAAAGAGACTTCAGATACAGTATTAGGGGACCACTAAGGCCTATATAAAAGAGACTTCAGATACAGTATTAGGGGATCACTAAGGCCTATATAAAAGAGACTTCAGATACAGTATTAGGGGACCACTAAGGTCTATATAAAAGAGACTTCAGATACAGTATTAGGGGACCACTAAGGTCTATATAAAGAGACTTCAGATACAGTATTAGGGGACCACTAAGGTCTATATAAAAGAGACTTCAGATACAGTATTAGGGGACCACTAAGGTCTATATAAAGAGACTTCAGATACAGTATTAGGGGACCACTAAGGCCTATATAAAGAGACTTCAGATACAGTATTAGGGGACCACTAAGGCCTATATAAAAGAGACTTCAGATACAGTATTAGGGACCACTAAGGCCTATATAAAAGAGACTTCAGATACAGTATTAGGGACCGCTAATGCCTACATAAAAGCATCCAAAAAGCAGCATGTGATGTGTGTCTTGTATGTTAAAAAACTGCCAGAAAAAATAGCATTTGAGGGATGAAAGATACGTTTGTAGTGACGAAGAAGAAGAGATGATCCTCCACTGCAGATGATCTCTCGCTGAGCCCCTTCACCTGACACCTCCGCCCGTCTTTCAAAGAGAGAAAAGAAAACGGCCTCGAAGAGTCAGCCGACACCCTGCGAGTCTTGAGTGTGTGTGTGCTCTCGTCTTATCTGCGCCCGTGTGATCACAGCCGCTCTTAAACTCCCACGGCAAATCACAGAGAGGAAGCAACTCCCAAGAGAAAGCTGAGAAAAGAGGCGCCAAAAAAACTAAACAAAAGCATCAATTAACATGCCAGGGGAGGAAAAAGGAGCAGCGTGCATCTCCAAAATACTCCGATATCCCCGGTGGAAATAAAAAAGCTCAAGCTCTCTGAGGACTCACTGAAAACAGGTGACATTTATCACTGAGACTTTCTGAAGATGTCAGACGCAGAGTGGTACTGTAAGAAGCTTTAAACAGAAAATAAATAAATGAAGTAAAACAATAGATCACATGCAGAGGGGCTTATTTTGCACACCAAAAAATAACAAAGCAAAATAAAATGGGGACTTTTTGATCACTGTCCTGATCTCGGTCTTCTCTGAAAGAAGAACTCTGTTACGTTTACTACCAAAACGTCAGAAGTAGTCAAAGTTATTCCCTCTTGGGGTATGAATGTACAACTGACGCCAAAGGGTCAGCCCTATGGTCCCACAGCCCAATGTTCCCACAGCCCTATGTTCCCACAGCCCTATGGTCCCACAGCCCAATGTTCCCACAGCCCAATGTTCCCACAGCCCAATGTTCCCACAGCCCTATGGTCCCACAGCCCTATGGTCCCACAGCCCTATGGTCCCACAGCCCTATGGTCCCACAGCCCAATGTTCGCACAGCCCTATGTTCCCACAGCCCAATGTTCCCACAGCCACATGTTCCCACAGCCCTATGGTCCCACAGCCCAATGTTCCCACAGCCCTGGTCCCACAGCCCAATGTTCCCACAGCCCAATGTTCCCACAGCCCTATGGTCCCACAGCCCTATGGTCCCACAGCCCAATGGTCCCACAGCCCTATGGTCCCACAGCCCAATGTTCCCACAGCCCTACGGTCCCACAGCCCAATGTTCCCACAGCCCAATGTTCCCACAGCCCAATGTTCCCACAGCCCAATGGTCCCACAGCCACATGTTCCCACAGCCCTATGTTCCCACAGCCCAATGTTCCCACAGCCCTATGTTCCCACAGCCCAATGTTCCCACAGCCCAATGTTCCCACAGCCCAATGTTCCCACAGCCCTCTCTCTCTCGCTCTCTCTCTCTGTCTGTCTCTCTCTGTCTGTCTCTCTCTGTCTGTCTATCTCTCTCTCTCTCTCTCCCTCTCTCTGACTCTCTCTCTCTCACGTTAGCACCGCTCCACATAGCGCTCTAGGATGCTGTAGCAGTAGCTGATGTTATAGCAACCAAAAGACGCTCTCGGCTGCTTTTTCTAACCAAAACGCTGCCAACTTCTTATTTTTTCTTACTACAAAAGCGCCCTAGTCAACATTTTCATGTAAAAAAAGACGCCTGACGATGCATTCAGGTTTAGTTTCATTAAGATCCAGGCAATGGGCTGAAGGT
>NC_135864.1:1773232-1783232 GCF_031162955.1 Sander vitreus
GAGAGACAGAGAGACAGAGAGAGACAGAGAGACAGAGAGAGACAGAGAGAGAGAGAGAGAGACAGAGAGAGAGAGACAGAGAGAGACAGAGAGACAGAGAGAGACAGAGAGAGACAGAGAGAGAGACAGAGAGAGAGAGACAGAGAGAGAGAGACAGAGAGAGAGAGAGAGACAGAGCGAGAGAGAGAGAGAGAGACAGAGAGAGAGACAGAGAAAGAGAGGGAGAGAGAAAACACTTTTAAGTTATACCTCTTTACACCAATTAATATTAGTTGCTAGTTTTGTTTTTTACGTTTAATCTTCACAATGTTTCAACAAGCTGATAAAACATGTTTTTGTTTCTCTTAATTAGTCAAATTAGTTTAACGGTGGAAAATAGGGTCCGTGTGCCGGGCGCATGGTTGAAGAGGGTTGTTCTTAGTGTCTTCATTACGTAGAGTCTAAATATACTATGTTACACAGGCTCTGTATTCTGCAGACCACCTCTGTCTCCTTTTAAAAACTCACTCGCCCCTCCCCTCCATGAAGTACAGCTGAGCTGAGGTGCATACAGTCTACATCCCAACGTAGGGCCTACTGCAAACAACACTGGATGTCCCCAAATGTGACATACAAAATGTCGTGGAACAGTAACAACAACCAGAGATATTTATAAGCTGCAGTTGTATTGTACACCTCCCTGTAAGACCAGCACGCCCAGAATGCACCTGAACACACCTCCCTGTAAGACCAGCACGCCCAGAATGCACCTGAACACACCTCCCTGTAAGACCAGCACGCCCAGAATGCACCTGAACACACCTCCCTGTAAGACCAGCACGCCCAGAATGCACCTGAACACACCTTCCTGTAAGACCAGCACGCCCAGAATGCACCTGAACACACCTCCCTGCAGCTCCTCTTTTCACCCTGTGCTCAGGTCTCTGTTTTAGCTACAGAGTGAGACCTCTCACTGCTGGAACATCTTTGTTGGCAGTCGCACATGCTAAGTAGCTAGGTAAGGACTACAAGCTCAGTAGCTAGGTAAGGACTACACGCTCAGTAGCTAGGTAAGGAATACACGCTCAGTAGCTAGGTAAGGACTACATGCTCAGTAGCTAGGTAAGGACTACATGCTCAGTAGCTAGGTAAGGACTACATGCTCAGTAGCTAGGTAAGGACTACATGCTCAGTAGCTAGGTAAGGACTACACGCTCAGTAGCTAGGTAAGGACTACACGCTCAGTAGCTAGGTAAGGACTACACGCTCAGTAGCTAGGTAAGGACTACACGCTCAGTAGCTAGGTAAGGACTACACGCTCAGTAGCTAGGTAAGGACTACGTGCTCAGTAGCTAGGTAAGGAATACATGCTCAGTAGCTAGGTAAGGACTACACGCTCAGTAGCTAGGTAAGGACTACGTGCTCAGTAGCTAGGTAAGGACTACGTGCTCAGTAGCTAGGTAAGGAATACATGCTCAGTAGCTAGGTAAGGACCACACGCTCAGTAGCTAGGTAAGGACTACGCGCTCAGTAGCTAGGTAAGGACTACATGAGCTAGCTAGCTGTTTCTCCAACTTCAGTAGTACAAGGCAGGATTAGCTGGGAGACTTCTCCTAAACGAGGGAGCACTTCCACCTTTGCGTGGAATACCTGCAGAACAGGGACATGGAAGTAGTTCTTTTGGAGATTATGGTGAACTAGTGTGTGTTGTAGCAGTGTTTTGCCATTGAGAACGAGCTAGCATGCTAACGGTTAGCCCCCTAGCCCCCTCGTCTCAGCTAGTGACGTAGAAAGCCGTGCAGATGTTGACCAGCTGACCCAGAGACTGAAGACAGGACACATTCAGACACCATATCTCACTCAGAACAGCATGGATGGTTGTTTTTCAAAGTGTGTATGCGTGTGGAAGCACCAGAGACACTAAATAACACCCAAAATCCCAGAAAAAGTGATTTGTTTCATAATATGGGCTCTTTAAGAACGTTTCTCAACATACGATTGCACGATCGTCTCGTATTGTCTCTGGTCTTGAACACAAGGTCAACCTGAATACATTTGTGCGATTCCAGTCCCACACCTTTGCTGTATGTGTGTATTTCTTTCAGGATATTTGCATATTATCTATTTCTAACCTCTGCTTTAAAGCAGTTTGAGCTAAAAAACATGTTTCCTTCCAATAAAAAGAAGATAGACGTTTTAAAAAGAGGTCAACTTCCCGTGAACTTCTGGATTTAATCGTTCTGAAAATCGTTTATTTAAACATGTTAATGAAGTACTTTCAGAGCACTTAACAGCGGCCGTTGTATTTTCCTCCACCTTCCCAGTAATTCCTGTTCAGCGGACGGTGAAGCCAGAACAAACACGCCTCCTGAGGTCACGGCGACTTATCGGACGTGACTTTTGACCCCGGGTGGCTGAGTGTGGAGGAATAAATGAGCAGGTATTAGAGGGCCAAACACAGCCGTTAAGTGGCAGTTTATGGAAATGAGAGGTGATCTTTCCACCTGGGTGAGATAACCTCTGCGTTAATCCTCCGTCTGTGACCTCTCGCTGCCTTCCTGTCCAACACTTTCATTACAGTTTAATCGCCACGGAAAGTTAACAACGTTTAAGAGACACAACTCTGTCTTCAAACTGTCCAGTTTTCCTCCAGTGTAACTGTGTAGAAAGGGATACAAACCCAGTTTGTATCCCTTTCCTTTCCTTCCCCAATTTGTCTCCTTCCTTAACTTTCTGACCTCCTTCTTTCCTTCGTTCCCCAAATCTTTCCTAACTACCCGACTATATCTCCTCTTTCCCTTCCCTACCTCCTCCATCGGACGCTACGGCCCTGTTTACACGATGACGCCGTCGATGTTTTTGGGGCTTAAAAACGCAAAAAAAGTGAAACCACCTTCCAGAGTGGAAATCTTAAAAACGCTCCACCGTCGCGTTATCATCTGGAGGGTAAAAACGCAAAAATCTGAAGACAGCGGTGTGGAGAGAGACGAGAAAAAGGCGTCCAGGTAGTCTGTTGTTACGGAGTAGGCTACAGACATTATAGGCTCCTGTTATCTAAAAGATTTTCAATGCAATGGCTCAATATTCAAATGATTTCGACAATGTGGATAAGGTTGTTATAGTCCGATGACCATATGTAGGCTGTTCATTTGAGCCAGAGTAGGCGACAACGTTACGGATGAAGAGAGAGAGGGAAAGCGAGTGCCAGCGGGCAGAGGAGGGTCTGCTTCAGCCTCCTCTGCCCGCTGGCTGCTGCCACTGAAGGGCTGAAGGCTCAGGATGTTGGTAGTGACGCATGGTCAAGGGGGTACCCGTTGGGTTATTTTTCGACGGAGAAAGACCCGCTGATCGCTGCCCGATTCTGTGAATGACTGGCCGCATTGTATTGTGGGATATCAGCTTTGCATGCGCCCAGCTCGGATCATATCGTGCTCTGTATTACAGCATACTGTAATATTTCACCGGTATTAAGACCGAAATAATACTGTTAAAATAAAGAAATGAATACCATGATAACATCTAAATAAATGTTGATAGATGTAGCGTTATAGTTGTAGCAACCCAGCTTAACTGGCCGAAATAGACCGAAATAATAACATTAAAAGAAATAGAAAGAGAAAAGAAAAACTAAAGTAAAATAAAAACGTATTAATATTTTAACCTCCCTCCCTCCCACTTACACAGGCAGTCACGTACTGTTAACACTCATGTACAGATGAAGTCCTGCTAAATGTGCAATTAAAACAACAGCCAACAGTGTAATCAACGCAGTCAGCGACTGTCAGAGTTTATCATGTTTAGTGTTAAGTGAACAACACATTTATGGGATTTTAATTTGTAAACAGGCAGCTCAGTGCGCTGCTCTTTGTCTAAGTGTTGATGCAGTCAGTGTTTGTTGCTCTCGGAGGACCAGACAGCACGAAAAGTACAGCGTGATATCTTTAAAGCAGAATTCTGGTCGATTTCAAACCGTAGCTCTGTTGTTTGTGAATTTCGAGTGCTGTCAGAAGCGAGAAAAACGAAAATAATCTGTGCTGCCTACACCGTGTTATCCTCCTGCTGGTGTTAGCACCCAGGAGGCTGAAACAGGGAAAGTTTTAAAGTGCCCATATTATGCTCATTTTCAGGTTCATAATAGTATTTTGAGGTTGTATCAGAATAGGTTTACATGGTTTTATTTTCAGAAAACACCATATTTTTGTTGTACTGCTCATTGCTGCAGCTCCTCTTTTCACCCTGTGTTCAGGTCTCTGTTTTAGCTACAGAGTGAGACTGTTCTTTTGTAGATTATGGTGAACTAGTGTGTGTTGTAGCAGTGTTTTGCCATTGAGAACGAGCTAGCATGCTAACGGTTAGCCCCCTAGCCCCCTCGTCTCAGCTAGTGACGTAGAAAGCCGTGCAGATGTTGACCAGCTGACCCAGAGACTGAAGACAGGACACATTCAGAAACCGTATCTCACTCAGAACAGCATGGAGGGTTGTTATCAAAGTGTGTATGAAGCACCAGAGACACTAAATAACTCCCCAAATCCCAGAAACTAACGCCAAAGGACCCGCTCTCACTCCCAAATCCTCCTCCAACTTTTTCATTGACAACTTCTAGACCGAGTGTGTGTGTATATATAAATATATAAATACACACACACACACACACACACACATACATACATACATATATACATACATACATATATATATATGTATGTATGTATGTATGTATGTATATATATATATATATGTTCCACATATATATATGTTCCACAGCCCTGTGTTCCCACAGCCCTATGTTCCCACAGCCCTATGTTCCCACAGCCCAATGTTCCCACAGCCCTATGTTCCCACAGCCCTATGTTCCCACAGCCCTATGTTCCCACAGCCCAATGTTCCCACAGCCCTATGTTCCCACAGCCCTATATGTTCCCACAGCCCTATGTTCCCACAGCCCTATATGTTCCCACAGCCCTATGTTCCACAGCCCTATGTTCCCACAGCCCTATGTTCCACAGCCCTATGTTCCCACAGCCCTATATGTTCCCACAGTCCTATGTTCCCACAGCCCTATGTTCCCACAGCCCAATGTTCCCACAGCCCTATGTTCCCATAGACCTATATGTTCCCACAGCCCAATGTTCCCACAGCCCAATGTTCCCACAGCCCTATGTTCCCACAGCCCTATGTTCCCACAGCCCAATGTTCCCACAGCCCTATGTTCCCACAGCCCAATGTTCCCACAGCCCTATGGTACCACAGCCCAATGTTCCACAGCCCTATATGTTCCCACAGCCCTATGTTCCCACAGCCCAATGTTCCCACAGCCCTATGTTCCCACAGTCCTATGTTCCCACAGCCCTATGTTCCCACAGCCCAATGTTCCCACAGCCCTATGGTCCCACAGCCCAATGTTCCCACAGCCCAATGGTACCACAGCCCAATGTTCCCACAGCCCTATGTTCCCACAGCCCTATGGTCCCACAGCCCAATGTTCCCACAGCCCTATGTTCCCACAGCCCAATGTTCCCACAGCCCTATGGTACCACAGCCCTATGTTCCCACAGCCCTATGGTACCACAGACCAATGGTACCATAGCCCTATTTTAAGAAAAATCCTAGAAATGTAAGAACATAGGGCTGACCCCGAACAAACAAGTTTTGTGGGTGTTTTTGGAGCGGAGGACAGTCTCTTTTGCCCGTAGTATCTCCTCTCTAAAACTGAGCTCGGCTAGCTGTTTCCCTCTGCTTCCTTTTAAATGTGTGGATTTGAACTTATTTCATATCTCTGATATATTAGGGTTGGATCTGTGACACACACACTCCATCATCATGTCACGACCAAACTCAAACCGTCAGAGCTGTGAGCATTTAATGGAGAGAAAGAGAGAAGAGAGAAGCTGAAAGAGGAAAGAAATAGAAGTGACCAGAATGTGTGATTCCTCTCCTCTCTGCATTTTAAATGTCCCCCTCGATAACTCAGCCGTTACGTCTTCATCACCTCTGAAGGCTCGTCTGGAGTCATCATTTAGAGTTTCTTTTTTTTTATATAGATTAAACTTGTTTTGCTGAACATTTTGCAGAATGTTCTGGGCGGCAAAGCGTGGACACTTTCAGTAATCGTCTTTTAAAAGCCAGCGGAGAAATGCTTCACATGCTGCAGGAAAACACATTCACAGTTTTAGAGTAATTAATAACGTTAATGACAAATAAAGCAGCAGTGAGGACCACACGGTTAACCCTTCTGTTTATATTTCATATCAGAAATATGGGTTTCTTAACAACCAAAATGCCCAAAAATAACATGCATGCATGCGTGTACGTTGGATGGAACCAATATAATGATCTTCGCAGGTAAATTAACGATTACTTTCATTGAATTGGGTTTTATTCCATTTTTATAGCATTTGATAAGATGTTTAAATGGTTTCAAAACAGTATATCCTCACTAAACTTTGACAAATACCAGGCTGTGACTTTCCACTCAACATCCTCTGATCTTAACTATTGGTAAAAATAATTCATAATTTCTGCTTTTGTTTTTACTCAAAAATTGGGGTATAATGTCATATACATTAGGTTTATTGACCATGAATAAAAAAGCTTTGAAAAAAGTGACATAAACATTTAAAAAAGCATCAAAAGCAACGAAAAAAAACCCGCTCCCGGCGGCTAATTACTCATTAACGTTTATAGCGGTGGCGCCCTCTAGTGGCCGTAGCTGTTATAACGGGCTATGTTCCCACATTTCTAAGATTGTTTTTTCCAAAAGTCTCTGAACTTTGCTCCTCTTCCTCCCTTTCGTTCCTTCTCCTCCTTGTTTCCTCTCTCCTCTCTCCTCCTCCTCCTCCACTTCACTCTGCTTCCTCCTCTTTCCCTCTTTCTCCTCTTCCCCCTCTCCTCTTCCAATCTTTTTCTTGTCTCTGAACTCTGCATTTCCTCTCTTGTGCTTCCCCTCTCCTCTTCCTCCCCCTTTCTCAATGTCCCTGAACTCCTCATCTTCCTCCCCTTCCTCCTCTCCCCTCTTTCTTCGCCTCCTCTGGTCATTTTTCTCGCGTGTCGTCTGCAGGATGTCACACCTGAGCAACGCGTCTCTCTCTGCCGAAGATCTATGGGCCACAGGATTTCATATTTCCAGCTTATTTACCTCGTCGTTTGTTTTCATTTATTTTTACTGATGCGGGTCATTTGACAGTTTGCCGCCGTTTCCCAAATCTCTGCCACACACAAACACTCATACATTATAGCTTGGCGCTGTCCCCCGTTCGCAGGCTGCACAGAGAGAGGAGGAGGAGGAGGAGGAGGAGGAGGAGGAAATGTTTCCGCTGCATGCTGATTTACAGAAAGCTGCCTGTGCAGGCTGATAGCTATTCATTTCCACGCGGCCGCTGGGAGTCACACGGACTGTTGCTACGTCTTCATATCCTCGACAGCGCCTGATGAGCTTGCACGTCCTCGTATGGAAAAGTTCTGCTCGGAAATATATATATATATATATATTCATAAAGAAAGAAAAAACAAGGTGTTTGGCTCAGCTGCAGCATGAATCCTAATAGAAGAGGATTACTTTTTAGCAGAAAGTTTCAGGAAGCCAACAGCAGGCAGAAAAGGGAGGGATCGTAACAGTGACCGCCCACAATAACATGGTTGGCGTTCGCGACGTTGAATAGTGTAACGGACTGTACTTGATCCGTGATCCGTATGGATGAACTTATTTTTACAACTGATATTATTTTTCATTATAGAGAGAGTAGGCTATACCGAAAGAAAGGTAGGCCTACTGTTGAGTACCCAGTGTTTCCTCTATGTTGATTTTGTAGTGGTGGCCCGCCATGGCAAAAAATCCTAAAGGAGACACTGGTACCGGTACAAAAGTAAAACAGAATAATGGAGGACTCAACTTAAATGGTAACCCAACATATGTAAATAAACATGAACACTAAATCACCCAAACAACAGAAAAACCCAGATAACGATAAGATAATGCAAACCGAAAACACTAACAGAACATCATTAACACACTCAAACTAGGACAGGAACAGTTAAAGTGCTCATATTAAGCTCATTTTCAGGTTCATAATTGTATTTAGAGGTTATATCAGAGTAGGTTTACATGGTTTAATTATCACAAAACACCATATTTTTGTTGTACTGCTCATTGCTGCAGCTCCTCTTTTCACCCTGTGTTCAGGTCTCTGTTTTAGCTACAGAGTGAGACCTCTCACTGCTGGAACATCTTTGTTGGCAGTTGCACATGCTCAGTAGCTAGGTAAGGACTACATGCTCAGTAGCTAGGTAAGGACTACATGCTCAGTAGCTAGGTAAGGACTACATAGCCAGTCAGAAGCAGAGTATGAGGACGTGCACGCTGACAGTACGCTAGGTAAGGACTACTAGCCAGTCAGAAGCAGAGTATGAGGGCGTGCCCTGACAGTACCTAGGTAAGGACTACTAGCCAGTCAGAAGCAGAGTATGAGGGCGTGCCCCTGACAGTACCTAGGTAAGGACTACTAGCCAGTCAGGAGCAGAGTATGAGGGCGTGCCCTGACAGTACCTAGGTAAGGACTACTAGCCAGTCAGAAGCAGAGTATGAGGGCGTGCCCTGACAGTACCTAGGTAAGGACTACTAGCCAGTCAGAAGCAGAGTATGAGGGCGTGCCCTGACAGTACCTAGGTAAGGACTACTAGCCAGTCAGAAGCAGAGTATGAGGGCGTGCCCTGACAGTACCTAGGTAAGGACTACTAGCCAGTCAGAAGCAGAGTATGAGGGCGTGCCCTGACAGTACCTAGGTAAGGACTACTAGCCAGTCAGAAGCAGAGTATGAGGGCGTGCCCTGACAGTACCTAGGTAAGGACTACTAGCCAGTCAGAAGCAGAGTATGAGGGCCCTGACAGTACCTAGGTAAGGACTACTAGCCAGTCAGAAGCAGAGTATGAGGGTGTGCCATGCTAGCAGCTAGGTGAGCATTATAACGTGTGTTCCAAAGTGACCACGTTTGTCTCTGAAGTAAAGGCTGGACTACAATAGAGCTGTTTGGAGCAGTTGGTGAACAGTGTTTTCTGTTGGAGATGGTAAGTCCCTTTGGGGGGGACTTTGGGCTTTTTCACTTTGTAAACCTATAACATACACAAAAAAAGATATATAACACAATAAAGGAAAGGGGGAAAAAGCCAAAAAGCAGAATATGAGCACTTTCAGAACACAGTCAATATGTTATTACAATATGTTGCTTAAAAGTTATGTGTGAGTTGATTACATGTTATTTTGTTATAGCCAATAGTCTGGACCTCTGACCTTGCATACAAAAATCAGATGCAGACTTTTGAGTTTTAAGACTAAGAACCCCTGCTCTAGCTGTCATGATTGTTTTATGTTAAACAGGATCACGTAAACAACGATCTCCAACGGGCCGCAGGCAGAAGGGCTAACAGACAAATGCAAACACTGTGACTCATGAATTTCAGATGCTGGGTTGTGATTCAGTAGCTACACAAGGTCCCAACATTATCCTGCTCCTAAACAAATAGGCCTTTCATTTACTTTTTGATAGCAGAGCAATGAAAGAGTTATGTATTCAGAGTTACGGGCGTTAGAAAATAAGCTGCCCTGATCTTTATGCGCCATTATCTGTAGTCCTTTTCTTTACACACAGGCTGGTTGTCTTTACGACGTGGACTGAAAGAAGACCGCTGGTCTGTGCAGTCTTTTCTCCTGGAAGTCAGCAGTAAAAGGTTAACAAGCCGCCTGAGATAAATGGAGGCAGTAAGAACACGATGAGTGTGATATTGCCTCTGCTAACAGCTTCACATCTGCTTTTACTGCCAGAGGTGAGCAGCACTGTCAGCTAAAAACGGTGGTCAAACTACTAGTGAGGTCAGAGGATGAGAGGTCAGAATCTCTTTATCTGGATGATTACGATGTGTTTGCAGGACAGGATTAGTTTTTCAATGTTTAACGACTAAAAAGCACCTTTAGACATGAAAGGGGAGAGAGAGGGGGGATGACATGTAGCAAAGGGCCCCAGATCGGAGT
>NC_135864.1:1788232-1793232 GCF_031162955.1 Sander vitreus
TAATGTTGTCAGACACTTAGAATATTAATCTGAGTCTGTCAGCGGCGAATCAAGCACTTTTGTGAAGGTAAATACAAGCTGGACAACTCCTATTAACTCACATTGTAGTTTGTTTCTCCGCTGCCGACTGCAGCGATCTCTCTTAATACTGGACCAATGTCAAAGATGGTTGTTCCCATCATGAGAAGAAAGTTTTGAGAGATCCAATTAAATTCCAAGGGTCAGATTTAAATCCCTCTTATAAACAAACCCGGCAAATGTATACAGTTTGACTCAGAAATGCGCCACATTATCGAAGCTTAAGATAGGCCTAGTCTTACATAGCAGGTGCTCATTTAATCCATTGCTAATATGGAGTATATTTATTAATGCAGCTTTAAGGGGTTACAACAATTCATATTTCAAAGAGCAGAATAATTAGCATTTTGTGGTAACTTCCAGTGTGATTTGTGTCTTTTTCCCCTCAGAAACACGCCTGCTCTGTCCACAGTTCTCCTCTCTTTATTTTAAATAAATTGAACAGCTGTTGCATCAGACTCTGCCGGTTGTTCATGGAAAGAGAAACTGGATGTGAGCTTCATACTGATGCCTCAGAAATAAAGATGAGTTAATCCACAGCCCTTAAAACGTGATTAAAGCTGCATCGCCGTAGACTGCAGGGACGTGCACAGGTACGGGCTATTGTTGCCCGGGCAACTGCCCGTTTGCCCTGATTGGCTTAGCTGCCCCTCTGGTGAAAGAGCCTTCCTATGAATACCCTGTGAATAGTAACCAAAAAAATCCACTTGAGCTTTGAATGAAGTGCAGCTTCAGCTTGTAACATTTGCATCACGTCGCGCAGCATTGCCTTAGCTATAGTAACGTAAAATGTAGGGGGGTGTTGCCTGTTATCCAGATTAGAGCAATAGCCCCTCCAAATGTCTGTGCACGTCCCTGGTAGACGGGCTGCTACCTGCACATCAACACTCAAACTACAGCGGAGAGTCTGACAGCAAATATGATCATATTTCAGACCTGAAGTTCTTCAGACAGAGAGACAGAAAGACAGAGAGAGGATTTATGAAGGATGAACTGATTATTCATCTGGTTCTTCTTTGTGTTGACAACAAACAGATATGTTAGGAAGTGACGAACACGACCGGGTTGCCAGATCCAGCCTCAAAAAACTGCCCTGCTGGTTTAAAACGGGTTTAAAACCTTCTTAAATGGACTTTCCGGCTGGATTAGCCTATGTTAGCATAAAGACAGAAAGCACGGGTAAAACTGCTAGCCATGCTCCATCGAAACGTCATTATCCAACTCTAAAAGCTGTCTGATTAACGTGTTGTATTTTCCACCGGTCCATCCGAGAGTCAGCTGGGTTTCTGTAGACACAGCTCAAACATAATCTCACGCTGTTGGTGGGAGAGATCCATGTTTGATTGCTGTCACTCCGACACTACCAGAGCAAATGTTACGCTAAATATAAGAACCAAGAATGCTACCACAAGATTAAAACTTGCCAAAACCTTTCCTCTGAAGAGTCAGCCGTGTAAAAGTTAACGTGAATAAGACTGCAGCACTCGGAAAGACATCTAGGCCACATTTAAATTAAAGAAAATGTATCCAGATTGTACCTAGATGTGATTTAAAGGTGCAGTAGGTGAGACTTATTAATCTCCCTCTCTGTCATATCTGCTGAAACTGACCCTATGTTCCAGTAGAACTACAGGAAGCAGGTCATTAAAAATAAATCCAGCTCCTCTGGCTCCACCTACAGCCTGGAGTGAGATTTACAAAAATCCACCGCTCCCTGTTCAGATGCACCAATCAGGGCCAGGGGAAGGTGTCTAACTGTTCAGATGCACCAATCAGGGCCATGGGGGTGTGTCTAACTGTTCAGATGCACCAATCAGGGCCATGGGGGGTGTGTCTAACTGTTCAGATGCACCAATCAGGGCCATGGGGGGGTGTGTCTAACTGTTCAGATGCACCAATCAGGGCCAGGGGGTGTCTAACTGCGTGTCAATCACTGCTCATGCACACGCATTCATTCTCCCTTGCGGGGGGAGGGGCTTAGGAGACCGTTTTGGGCTTTAGCAGAAAGGGGGGAGGGACTGAGGAGTTGTTGATGTTCAAAAGTCCTGGCTCTTCACAATCCTACTTACGGCACCTGATTACATTAACATCAGGTATTAAAACATGTCTCTAGTGACCACATGAGGTTGCTCTGTCCAGCTGGGAGCGTGCCTATGTTCCCACATTTCTAAGATCCCCCTAACCTTAACCCCTAATCCTAAAAAATGTTGTGGGAGGATAGGTCTTACATTGAAGGGAAATGTAGGAACACAAGAACTCATTTGGAAAATGTCCTAGAAATGTGCGAACCTAGGGCCTAATTTTAAGACAAATCTTAGAAAAGTGGGACAGCGTTGGAGAGCTTCACAGGTTCACAGGTCACAGTTAAAACAGACTGATAACATCAATTTGCAAATACGTCTCGCCTCCTTGAAGTGCAATAAACGAGAAGTGACTTTTAGTCTGATTGCACCTGAGACGATACAAACATATCTGTCTCAGTATGTTTGCTTCGAATACACATGAACATGAAACCCCTGAATGAGCACTTTTGAAATGCTACTAAAAACCAAAATGTGTTGTTTTTCGTCTTAATACAAACCCATAATGTCTGTCTGTCAGTGATAGATGATCTGGAAGCAGAGTGTGTCTCACTGCAGTGCTATTGTTGTTGTTATTTTGGGTTTTGATCAGGCCAGCTCATTGGCTTTCCCCTCGCTCTCCTGCGGGATCACTAACCTGATGTGACCGGGCTAAGGGAGGCCGCCCGCCGCCCTGAATATATTGTTAAAACACAAGCACTGCCTGCATGGAAATGCTGCGGTTTAGCATACCGGCCAGCAGTGATAGGATCAAATACAGCGCTGAAATTAATCTAACACTTCAAGGAGCAGCAGCAGCTTATCACACTCTGCTTATCTCTACTTTATTTCACCTGCAGATTGACATGAGTGACGATGTCAGATCCTATCATGCGCAGATGTAGGTTTAGTGCACAGGAAACACAGATCATTTCCCATGATCCTTTGATTCCTGCAGAAGGGCAGGCAGGAACAGGAAGGAGGGATTTGGCCTTTTTTGATGGAGATATGAGCTGGAGGTTTGAGTGCCGAGACTCAAAGTGATAACAAGACTAATAGTTTTTTGATGGGAATGGAATGGGTGGATGGGTCAAACACAGGACTTTCACCCAGGAGAGCTTGTCACGCTTGCTATATAAAGACAGTCGCGTTCTCGTATACAGGCGGCCGCCGTCTTGGGAGCTACTGTCTTTCTAAACTATCCTTTTAATAAACTGTACACTTACAAAGTTCTCAATGCTTCGGTTAACATTTAGGGACCCTCGTTATGCTACCGTTGAAGTGTGGTGATATTTTGAGCCTTTTAAGTGGTATGAATAGATAGATTAGAACAATAGGTCCTGACAGTGAGCTAACGTTATGTCCAGCGTTATGTGTGTTTGAGTGTGTTGTGTGAACACGTTCCCTGAAACACTGATGACAGGCGCGGTCTGTCGATACAGGACGCCAGTCATTAAAAAGGAGACGCTCCTGCAGCTGAAGTGAATGTCTCTGTTTTGTCTAAAATAAAATCCTGCGTCTCGCCTCGTCTTCCAGCAGAGACCGGTCGAAGAGGGAAGCTCAAGGCCTCGGGCAACAACGTGTTTGACAACGGAAAAGATGAAGGAGCTGCAGCGGAGAGAGCTTTGAGTATTTCTTTCGGAGAAGAGACAGAGAGAAAACAAAAAAGGTATTCAAATCCTTCACTGGAGTGAAAGCAGAAGAGGAATCCTGGAGAAAAAGTCCTGCATCCAAAATGTTTGACAGAAGGATTATACAGATTATTTCATTCAGAGAGATTTCCAGCTTCAGGGGTTGAAGTGCAAAGGTTGTCCAGAGGGCGGTGTAGAGAAAAAGGCCGTCATTAAAGCCCCTGACACACCAACCCGACGGCCAACCGTCGGCAGAAAAGACCAACACGTTCTCACACCCATTTCGTAAAATATGGACGCTTGGTCAGGTGCCTTTGTCGTTCTTATTGACGCTAAAAGTTGCCTTTAGCGCTTTAAGTAAACGAGCTTGGTCGGGACTATTGCCGTCCCTTTAGCGCTATAAGTAAACCTGCTTGGTCGGGACTATTGCTGTCCCTTTAGCGCTAAAAGTAAACGCGCTTGGTCGGGACTATTGACGTCCTTTTAGCGCTATAAGTAAACGTGCTTGGTCGGGACTATTGCTGTCCCTTTAGCGCTAAAAGTAAACCTGCTTGGTCGGGACTATTGACGTCCCTTTAGCGCTATAAGTAAACGCGCTTGGTCGGGACTATTGCTGTCCCTTTAGCGCTAAAAGTAAACGCGCTTGGTCGGGACTATTGACGTCCCTTTAGCGCTATAAGTAAACGCGCTTGGTCGGGACTATTGCCGTCCCTTTAGCGCTAATAGTAAACGCGCTTGGTCGGGACTATTGCCGCCCCTTTAGCGCTATAAGTAACGTGCTTGGTCGGGACTATTGCCGCCCCTTTAGCGCTATAAGTAAACGCGCTTGGTCGGGACTATTGCCGCCCCTTTAGCGCTATAAGTAAACGTTTGGTCGACTATTGCCGCCCCTTTAGCGCTATAGTAAACGTGTTTGGTCGGGACTATTGCCGCCCCTTTAGCGCTATAAGTAACGCGCTTGGTCGGGACTATTGCCGCCCCTTTAGCGCTATAAGTAAACGCGCTTGGTCGGGACTATTGCCGTCCCTTTAGCGCTATTAGTAAACGCGCTTGGTCGGGACTATTGCCGTCCCTTTAGCGCTATAAGTAAACGCGCTTGGTCGGGACTATTGCCGCCCCTTTAGCGCTATAAGTAAACGCGCTTGGTCGGGACTATTGCCGTCCCTTTAGCGCTATAAGTAAACGCGCTTGGTCGGGACTATTGTCGTCCCTTTAGCGCTATAAGTAAACG
>NC_135864.1:1805732-1818232 GCF_031162955.1 Sander vitreus
TTCGTGTAAATGAAATATGCTTCCCATTGGAATACATTACTTTAAATCCGTGCTCACCACACGAAAATAACGACATTAACGTGTTCAGTACACAAATCAATGGATTCAATAACGTGACCATTTCACAGATTTCACTGGGCTGCTTTCCGAGTGCTGCAGTCTTATTCACGTTAACTTTTACACGGCTGACTCTTCAGAGGAAAGGTTTTGGCAAGTTTTAATCTTGTGGTAGCATTCTTGGTTCTTATATTTAGCGTAACATTTGCTCTGGTAGTGTCGGAGTGACAGCAATCAAACATGGATCTCTCCCACCAACAGCGTGAGATTATGTTTGAGCTGTGTCTACAGAAACCCAGCTGACTCTCGGATGGACCGGTGGAAAATACAACACGTTAATCAGACAGCTTTTAGAGTTGGATAATGACGTTTCGATGGAGCATGGCTAGCAGTTTTACCCGTGCTTTCTGTCTTTATGCTAACAGGCTAATCCAGCCGGAAAGTCCATTTAAGAAGGTTTTAAACCCGTTTTAAACCAGCAGGGCAGTTTTTTGAGGCTGGATCTGGCAACCCGGTCGTGTTCGTCACTTCCTAACATATCTGTTTGTTGTCAACACAAAGAAGAACCAGATGAATAATCAGTTCATCCTTCATAAATCCTCTCTCTGTCTTTCTGTCTCTCTGTCTGAAGAACTTCAGGTCTGAAATATGATCATATTTGCTGTCAGACTCTCCGCTGTAGTTTGAGTGTTGATGTGCAGGTAGCAGCCCGTCTACCAGGGACGTGCACAGACATTTGGAGGGGCTATTGCTCTAATCTGGATAACAGGCAACACCCCCCTACATTTTACGTTACTATAGCTAAGGCAATGCTGCGCGACGTGATGCAAATGTTACAAGCTGAAGCTGCACTTCATTCAAAGCTCAAGTGGATTTTTTTGGTTACTATTCACAGGGTACACAGCGCTCTGTGTGTAAGAAAACATATATATATATATATATATTAATTTATTTTACACTTCACTCTGCTTTGCGTCGTGCCTAACAGGCTACTATTTTGACCCTTTGCTGCACCGTTACTTATCATCAAGCTGCCACTTCCTCCTAACACATCCTGCTGCTGCAGGCTGCAGCATGATGGAGAAACACAGCAGCAATGATGAATGGAGCTTTTTATTTTCCAAAACTCCCAGACGGCTCGTAGACAAGTCAAAGCTATATGCACTTTGTGTAAAGCCGAATTAAAATATCACCGAAGCACGTCAAGCTTGAGCTACCAGCTACGAGCTAAGCATAGTCGTACAGTTAACGTGATGCTAGCGGGCTAAACGGGTGGCAACTAACTGCAGACCTGTCAGCATCGTAGAGGACTCGGGTCTTAAAGACGTACTACGGTTGGCATGTTCTGACCCGTCTCGTTACTGTCGAGGGAGACAGTAGTTTCACCATACACATACCACACGGAGAAAGCAGCCACACTGGAACTGCTGCAAGGTGCTGCAAACGCTGGCTCATTAACCGCTGATCACTGGACGTCAGTGAGGAATCAACATTATTTAGGAGTTACTAAACACTATATTGACTCTGGTAAGGACAGGGATTTTTAGTTTTTTAGTTAGGTACTTGGAGGAATTGTGAAATAATGACAGATTCACACATTTTTCTTTTGTTTACAGTAAATAAATAATTACAAATCTTAAAATCAAGTCCATGAAGTCACTTTCTTTGCATTCATTTGATTCCCAATCAAGACCCACTAGTAAGAACGGCTTTCCATTGTTAATATGGACTTAAAAACTGTTCTGAAATGCAAAATAATAGAATTTTAATCGTTTGACAGCCCTAATATATATATACATACATATATAAAACAGAGACCTGAACACAGGGTGAAAAGAGGAGCTGCAGCAATGAGCAGTACAACAGTTTTCTTTAAATGAAACCACATAAACCTATTCTGGTACAACCTCTAAATACAATTATGGACCTGAAAATGAGCATAATATGAACACTTTAAGATGTTTTAAAAGTGTTTCTGTATTAGACAAAAACTTGATGACGTGAAACACAGTCGGCTGACTTTAAGTGGTGTTTAGGGAAGGGAGGAGGTTTCTGCTGTGATTAGATAAAGTGTAGAGAATGAGAAGAGTATCAGCGGTGCGACTGCGTGATGCTGTTTGGATGCTGAGAGGCGGCCTCCCTCCAGCGGCCCACTGACCCATCTGACGCCCCTCTAATTGGGCTTCTTTAATTAGCCTGCTGAGGCGTCACCGTCCCTCTCGGCCTCCGCAAAACAGAGAAGAAAAAAGATTTGGCGGACGGAGCGTTTCCTGCACCTCAGCTCGGGGACTTCCTGATTGGGCCCTCAGCTTTTCTCGGCAACCTTGCAGAGAACCGGAGAGCGAGTTAGCTGTTTAGTTTCGCCTGAAAAGGCGAGGAGGGATTTCGGGAGTGTATAGTTTCCAGGTAACAGAGCAGCTGCTGTCAAAACCTTCAGAAAGCTTGCTGTTTCTTTTCCCCAACGCTGCTTCTCTTCCTCCTCGTTCCTGCCAGCACTCTCAGCACACACACAAGACTTATTTGATTTAGCTGTAAATTAAATGTGTTTAGTCCGTTGTTGTTCTTGAGATTGCTCTGTGTGGTATCCCAACACGTTCTCACACTCATCTCGTAAAATATGGACGCTTGCTCAGGTGCCTTTGTCGTTCTTATTGACGCTAAAAGTCTCCTTTAGCGCTATAAGTAAACGTGCTTGGTCGGGACTATTGTCGTCCCTTTAGCGCTATAAGTAAACGCGCTTGGTCGGGACTATTGACGTCCCTTTAGCGCTATAAGTAAACACGTTTGGTCGGGACTATTGACGTCCCTCTAGCGCTATAAGTAAACGCGCTTGGTCGGGACTATTGACGTCCCTCTAGCGCTATAAGTAAACGCGCTTGGTCGGGACTATTGACGTCCCTTTAGCGCTATAAGTAAACGTGCTTGGTCGGGACTATTGACGTCCCTTTAGCGCTATAAGTAAACGCGCTTGGTCGGGACTATTGACGTCCCTTTAGCGCTATAAGTAAACGTGCTTGGTCGGGACTATTGCCGTCCCTTTAGCGCTATAAGTAAACGCGCTTGGTCGGGACTATTGACGTCCCTTTAGCGCTATAAGTAAACGTGCTTGGTCGGGACTATCGACGTCCCTTTAGCGCTATAAGTAAACGTGCTTGGTCGGGACTATTGACGTCCCTTTAGCGCTATAAGTAAACGCGCTTGGTCGGGACTATCGACGTCCCTTTAGCGCTATAAGTAAACGCGCTTGGTCGGGACTATTGCCGTCCCTTTAGCGCTATAAGTAAACGTGCTTGGTCGGGACTATCGCCGTCCCTTTAGCGCTATAAGTAAATGAGCTTGGTCGGGACTATTGTTGTCCCTTTAGAGCTATAAGTAAACGCGCTTGGTCGGGACTATTGTTGTCCCTTTAGAGCTATAAGTAAACGCGCTTGGTCGGGACTATTGCCGTCCCTTTAGCGCTATGAGTAAACGTGCTTGGTCGGGACTATCGCCGTCTCTTTTGATGCAGTTATGTTAAGGAAAAGGTTGTGGGTGGGCTTACGGTTCCATGACACGCGTGAACTACAGGACGGTTGGTGGGAGGAAAGAAAAAAGCGACTATAGCAAGCATGACAAGCAGGATGTGAACCCTGCTCTCCTGGGTGAAAGTCCTGTGTTTGACCCATCCACCCCCCCAACCAACCTCCTTACATACTCCTCTCTAAATCCCGTGAAATGATCACGAATTGTTAACAATTCAACATGTGTGGCCATGATGGAAAATAATGCAACGGTTAGTAGGATGAAAGCCCGAAAATCTGCATAAGGAGGCAGGTTGGGGGGTGGATGGGTCAAACAACACAGGACTTTCACCCAGGAGACCGGGGTTCGTGTCCCGTCTGTCAGGATTCCTAAACCCAATCGTCCCGTTCTTCTTTTCCTAAATGCAAACCGTTGTTGTCCCGCCCACCCACAACCTTTTCCTTAATTTAAAGGGCCGTGTTCATTTCACGGATTTCTGTGAGATCAGGATGCTAGATAAGGAAGACCGAAGAAGTTGCTGCTATACATGCCATGCTTGTCCGTTTGTATTAAAGTGCTCATATTATGTTCATTTTCAGGTTCATAATTGTAATTTGAGATTGGATCAGAATAGGTTTACATGGTTTCATTTTCTCTTCATCAGTGTTTATTTTGACTTCCTTCCCTTCATTACTCCGTAACAGGATCTCTGTAACCACGATGGCTCCGCTAAATGTCATATAAGTGTCGGCTATAATTGCGGCTGGTTGCCCTGAACTGCTGATGGAAACGAAGAGGAAGAAGAGGAAATAAAAAGACTTGGGGGTCAAACTGGTGGGTGTTTTCACTGAGAGGAATTCAGAAGTTGACCTTTTCAACAGCAGTCAACAGCTGACCTTGACTCTTTCATTCATGCAGGGTGTGTGTGTCTGTGTGTGTGTCTCTGTGTGTATGTGTGTGTGTGTGCGTGTCTGTGTGAGTGTGTGTGTGTGTGTGTGTGTGTGTGTGTGTGTGTGTGTGTGTGTGTGTGTGTGTGTGTGTGTGTGTGTGTGTGTGTGTGTGTGTGTGTGTGTGTGTGTGTGTGTGTGTGTGTGTGTGTGTGTGTGTGTGTGTGTCTGTGTGTGTGTGTGTGTGTGTGTGTGTGTTTCCGTCCACTAAAAGTTCAGTTTTTGCCGCTGACAGACCCAGATTATTATTCTAAGTGTCTGACAACATTATGAAAGGATCCCTACAGAGATAGACCTTTTAGTTAAAGAGGAAGATCCTTTTAGTTTAACATGAAACAGCCCCGATAATCACCATCACCAAACCCACCACACTCCATGTAAATAATCAGGACTTTTAGCGTGTATAGAGCCAGCATATCTCCACCAGACTCCATGTAAATAATCAGGACTTTTAGCGTGTATAGAGCCAGCATATCTCCACATGTAAATGGGTGAATTAAGGGTTTATTTCAACCAAACCAGAGTGATGATTGTGGGAACAGTGGAAAGAGAAACCAAAACTATATATTTATAGTAATATATTTTATAGTTTTATTTTGTTTCTGTCCACTTTAAATGAAGTCTGTTGTACACTGTTAAAATGAGTGTTTATTTAAATGGAGTCTGGTATGTTTGGTGACAACACAAAAAGGTTCTTACTGTTCACAAACAAAACTGTTAACAAAAATGTCGACAAAATCAAGAGAAAAATAGAAAGACTAGTGCTTTACGGAGGCGAGACAGGGTGCAGTAGCAGCCGCTCGTATCTCCACAAAGATCAGCAGCCGCCATAAGAGTCTCCTCTCTGTTATTGAGGCATGCTGGGAGATGATGGAGGGTGATGGGAGGGGGTCCTGTGGGCGTGAAGCGGCCTTGGCAGGCCTTAATGCAGCTGTCAGGCGTCCTGGTCCAGCGATGCGATTTCCCCCGCTCCGTCATCGCCAAGATTATACGGCTTTTAAATGAGCTGCAGCCACGGGGAACGGCACCCGGGGAACGCCTGTCGCCGCGGCAACAGGAGCCATGATTTGCCGTGCTATTAATCTCGCCGGGGAGATCTCAGCCGATTTGTCCTCGGCAACAAATGAAGCTGTAAAACTTCTCTCTCCCCCCTCTGCAAATGTCTCTCTGGATGAATCCGGCTGACGGGAGCAGGACGCCGCTGACACCGGGACCTGAAAGCTGCACGCATGCCGCCCGGCGTATGATCAGCCAATCAGGAGAGGGGGATCTACACAGGTGTCCAGACTCTGTGGAGGGAATGAGAAGACACACAACACTTAAGGTTCTGTGATTGTGTGACTGTTTGTCCAAAACGATCTGTTTGAAAAACAGAAGAAACTTCTGGAAAGTCTCAACTCTCACACACATTCAGTTTGTCCGAGACTGTCCTCCCCTGAAAAACGCCCACATAAGTAGTTTGTTCAAGCAGCAATTACGACCTATATTTATGTTTATAGTAGCGGCGCCCTCTAGTGGCCGTAGTAGTTCTCTCCCCTAACCCTAACCCTAACCCTAGGTCGGGCGCGGAGCAAAGCGCAGAGCATCGAGAGTATACGTCATCGAGAGTGGCAAGCAAGATATTTACTGTTGCTAGGTAACGACAGCTGTTATCTTATTGGTTGCGCTTCTGTTTTTTTTAAATTTTTTTTAAAGATTAATTTTTTGGGCATTTCCGCCTTTAATGGACAGGACAGCTAGGTAAGAGAGAGAGAGGGGTAAGACATGAGCTGTTCTTCTTTACCTAAACCCAACCGTCCCGTTCTTCTTTTCCTAAACCCAACCGTCCCGTTCTTCTTTACCGAAACCCAACCGTCCCGTTCTTCTTTACCGAAACCCAACCGTCCCGTTCTTCTTTACCGAAACCCAACCGTCCCGTTCTTCTTTACCGAAACCCAACCGTCCCGTTCTTCTTTACCGAAACCCAACCGTCCCGTTCTTCTTTTACCGAAACCCAATCGTCCCGTTCGTCGTTACCTAAACCCAACCGTCCCCTGCTTCTTTACCTAAACCCAACCGTCCCCGTTCTTCTTTACCGAAACCCAACCGTCCCGTTCTTCTTTACCTAAACCCAACCGTCCCGTTCTTCTTTACCTAAACCCAACCGTCCCGTTCACCTAAACCCAACTGTCCCGTTCTTCTTTACCTAAACCCAACCGTCCCGTTCTTCTTTACCTAAACCCAACCGTCCCGTTCTTCTTTAACTAAACCCAACCGTCCCTGCTTGCTGATTACCTAAACCCAACCGTCCCGTTCTTCTTTAACTAAACCCTAACTGCCCTGTTTTTTTTACTTAAACCCAACCGTCCGTCTTTACCTAAACCCAACCGTCCCGTTCTTCTTTACCTAAACCCAACTGTCCCTGTTTCTTTCTTTACTAAACCCAACCGTCCCCTGCTTTCTTCTTTACCTAAACCCAACCGTCCCGCTTTCTTCTAAACCCTAACCGTCCCGTCTTCTTTTCCTAAACCCAACTGTCTCGTTTCTCTTACCTAAACCCAACCGTCCCGTTCTTCTTTCCTAAACCCAACCGTCCCGTTCTTCTTTACCTAAACTCCAACCGGCCCTGCTTCTTCTTTACCTAAACCCAACCGTCTCCTGTTCTTCTTTACCTAAACCCAACCGTCCCGTTCTTCTTTACCTAAACCCAACCGTCCCGTTCTTCTTTACCTAAACCCAACCGTCCCGTTCACCTAAACCCAACTGTCCCGTTCTTCTTTACCTAAACCCAACCGTCCCGTTCTTCTTTACCTAAACCCAACCGTCCCGTTCTTCTTTACCTAAACCCAACTGTCCCGTTCTTGTCCTGCATGTCACGTAAACGTACCTTTTATAAGCCCACCCACCATCTTTTTCCTAAACCTAACTGTGTCAAAAGTGACACCAATAGTCCCGACCCAGCGTGTTTAGATCTGACGCCAAAGGAGACTTTTAGCATCAATAACAACGCCAAAGACACCTGGCCAAGCGTCCGTATTGTACGACATGGGGGTGAGAATGTGTTGTCTTTTCCAGTGTCCAGTCTTCTGTTCTAGGGTCGTGTATCGTCTCTTCACATGTTTTGCAAACTGCTCCTCTTTCTCAAGCCCTCAGAGGAACGTCTCTAGTCTTCCTGCTTTTGTTTTCTTGTTTTTTTTCCCGCTCCTCTTCGGTCTCCTTTCATGGCGCCCATTAGGCAGCCGGCCAGCGGCGGCGGAAACGGTTGTTTCAGCCAAACAGCTGCGAGAGTGACTGCAGTCTGACTGAGAAGTTTTAATGGGTAGTTCAAGGGGGAACTGGGTCTGTTTTCTGCCTTAACTGGTGTCCCAGGACCCCCCTGAACCTCTTCTCCTTCCCTTACTCTCCATCCAGCAAAGCATCATGGGAAAGACAGCCTGTAGCTCCTCCAAGTAAAACCTTTAAAGGGTTCGAAGTTTGTTGCCCTAGGGACGTACAGCAGCGATGATGAGGCATCTTTGGGGTATTTGTTGACCTCTGGGAGTCGTGTCCTACATCCCATCAGCTGTTTTCTTTATTATTTTTCCCCTCTTTTTCTTGTTTTTTCTCTTCAAGAATCAAATCCCCCGGCTCCTCATTACACACACACACACACACACACACACACACACACACACACACACACACACACACACAAGCTTTCTAAATGTAAATCCGCACTGTGGGAAAAAAATAATAATAATTATGGAGGGGAAAATCTCCTAACATGGAAGACCACACAGTATGAAGCATTGCAGACTATATAAATACATGAATGAACTCATTTTGTTCTCTCTGTGTCACACTTTAATTTACACGTTCCTAAAATACGTCCTCAGAGCATCAGGTTGGTCCTGATGGCCCCAGAAGGTAAAACAAAACAAAAGTCTGATGTTTCCCTGGACCACGGGGAAACTTCATGAGAAACAAACAGGTTTGTGAACAGGTGTGCAACGTTCAAAGAGTTCACAGTTTGATAAGAGAGTCGAGAACTGAGCACAAAGCCTCGGGGACGCACAGCTGCTGCTGGAAATCTCTTCTTTTATATTTCTTACACTTTTCCTGAGGCTGAGATTTCTACAAGAACACACCTGCAGGTTTTACTGCTGAATCTGGATCCGCGAGGGTCTAAAAAATAATGTTTTACTTCTCTGTCTCACAAAAAGAAATGTAGGTCAGCTGGATGCCCAGAGCAGTTAGCCTGGCTCCGCCCTCCTAATTACTTCCACTCAATTGTCATTTCCCTTCAGTACTCCGTCTGGGTTTGCGGTATATTCTTGGGTTTTCTCCGGTCCGTCTTTACCGGTCCAATCAGCGAACAGAGGGAGGGGCTGAGAACGATGACGTTGAGGTCGTGCGCTAGTTTGAGTTGTAGTTCAGTAATGGCGGCGGAGAAAGATGCGAGCGAAGCCATTCGGTCCGTCGTGGCAACGCTGCTGAATATCCAGAAGTTAAAGCCCGAGCAAGAACAGTCTTTGCTGAGTTTTGTTGGTGGCCATGATGTTGTGGCCCTCCTCCCCACGGGGTTCGGGAACAGTTTGATCTTCCAGCTCGCTCCGTTAGTGGTGAAGGAGTTGGCTAAGGCTAACGCTAGCGATGCTAATGCTAAATACAAGCGGATAGTTGTTGCCGATGGCAATGCCTTGGACATTTTCAAAATTAGGTCTACTGTTCCTACACTTAACTTCAATTTAAGCCCTATCCTCCCATAACATTTTTTAGGGTTAGGGGGATCAAATCTGATACAAATTCATGAAACAGGAAATGTGGGAACATAGGGCTGTGGGAACATAGGGCCGTGGGAACATAGGGCCGTGGGAACATAGGGCCGTGGGACCATTGGGCCGTGGGAACATAGGGCCGTGGGAACATAGGGCAGTGGGAACATTGGGTTGTAGGCACATGGGGCTGTAGGCACATAGGGCCGTGGGAACATATGGCCGTGGGAACATAGGGCCGTGGGAACATAGGGCCGTGGGACCATTGGGCCGTGGGAACATTGGGCCGTGGGACCATTGGGCTGTGGGAACATAGGGCCGTGGGACCATAGGGCTGTGGGAACATAGGGCCGTGGGAACATAGGGCCGTGGGAACATGGGGCTGTGGGACCATAGGGCCGTGGGAACATAGGGCCGTGGGAACATAGGGCCGTGGGACCATAGGGCCGTGGGAACATGGGGCCGTGGGAACATGGGGCCGTGGGAACATAGGGCCGTGGGACCATTGGGCTGTGGGAACATAGGGCCGTGGGACCATTGGGCCGTGGGAACATTGGGCCGTGGGACCATAGGGCCGTGGGAACATAGGGCCGTGGGACCATTGGGCTGTGGGAACATAGGGCCGTGGGAACATAGGGCCGTGGGAACATAGGGCGTGGGAACATGGGCCGTGGGAACATAGGGCCGTGGGACATGGGGCTGGGAACATGGGGCCGTGGGACCATAGGGCCGTGGGAACATTGGGCCGTGGGACCATAGGGCCGTGGGAACATAGGGCCGTGGGAACATTGGGTTGTAGGCACATGGGGCTGTAGGCACATAGGGCCGTGGGAACATAGGGCCGTGGGAACATTGGGCTGTGGGAACATAGGGCCGTGGGACCATTGGGCCGTGGGAACATAGGGCCGTGGGACCACAGGGCCGTGGGAACATAGGCACGCTCCCAAAAACAACCCATGAAGTGCTTTTTTAGCTAAAGTTTGTTTGTAGTAAATATTATGTCTTCTGATAGAAGAAACTAAACATAATGTTTGTTTATTAAAGAAAGCACAATCTTCTAAACCTAACCCAACATGCACATTTCTAACACTTTTGCATTTAATCAAATTAAGTATACCCAAATGATATGGAGTAATGGTGTCACTGGCATGCTGATTAGATTAGATTAGATTGTATAGTATGTACAGCTATGTGCAGTATGGTTGCTGATTGTTGTCATTGCTATTGTACTTATTTATGACATGGCTGGGATAGAGTATAAAAATGAAATGCCCCTTGGGGATTAATAAAGTTTCTTGTATGTCTGTCTGTAATGATTTATTTAAGGGGCCTGGGCAGTTCTCTCAATATTTTCTGACTTCCTGTCTGTGGCCCTTTGGCTCCTATTGAAGATTAAAAACAACTGACAGGAATGTAGTTCCTTTGAAAGGCTTTGGGCCTTATCTTGCAGCCGGAAGACGGTGTCTTTGCTTTGTGTCGTGACACACCAACCAGACGGTCAAACGTCGGCAGAAAAGCCAGTTGGGCTGATCAGTCTCCCCGAGTTGGTCCAAAAAATGCCTCAGAACACCGAAGAGACGAGACGTAATACGTCTCCATAACAGCAGGTGGCGCTAATCTGTATTGTCGCCCAAAAATGAAAACCGGCAGCTGATTGGACGAACGCATCACGTGGGTCTGGTTTCTCCGGAAAGTCAAAGCCAGACTGTCATGGCGGCTCGTAAGGTAAGGACTACTAGCCAGTCAGAAGCAGAGTATGAGGGCGTGCCCTGACAGTACCTAGGTAAGGACTACTAGCCAGTCAGAAGCAGAGTATGAGGGCGTGCCCTGACAGTACCTAGGTAAGGACTACTAGCCAGTCAGAAGCAGAGTATGAGGGCGTGCCATGCTAGCAGCTAGGTGAGCATTATAACGTGTGTTACAAAGTGACCACGTTTGTCTCTGAAGTAGAGCCCGAACCTGGCCGACATTTTACGCCGCTATGATCGGGCCCTTAAACAAGCATTTGTGTTTTTTTAATCATGACTCTATCAGCCTTATTCGGTGGGGAGAAAGCTCTGGCTCTCCAGCTCCTCCCGTAGCTCTGGGTGGATGTCCTGTGGGGAGAAAGCTCTGGCTCTCCAGCTCCTCCCGTAGCTCTGGGTGGAGGTCCTGTGGGGAGAAAGCTCTGCCTCTCCAGCTCCTCCCGTAGCTCTGGGTGGAGGTCCTGTGGGGAGAAAGCTCTGCCTCTCCAGCTCCTCCCGTAGCTCTGGGTGGAGGTCCTGTGGGGAGAAAGCTCTGGCTCTCCAGCTTCTCCCGTAGCTCTGGGTGGAGGTCCTGACCTGACCTGAGTGGGAGGTAAACTGGGCTACATCGCGTCTCCCCCCTCTGCAGCGCTGTTGTCGGCCAATTAGGTGATGGAGACCAGAAAGTCTCCTATATGGTTCCAGGGCTTTGGTTATGTTGCTGCCTTGATCTGTTACCCACAGACAGATTCACGTTTCTTCATTCGGATCCAGTTGCGATCCGTTCCATTCTGAATAAACAAACAGCAGTTTACATGCTTCGTTGTCGTTGCATTATTATTATACACTACAATAGAGCTGTTTGGAGCAGTTTGTGAACAGTGTTTTCTGTTGGAGATGGTAAGTCCCTTTGGGGGTGGACTTTGGGCTTTTTCACTTTGTAAACCTATAACGTGCACAAAAAAAGATATATAACACAATAAAGGAAAGGGGAAAAGCCAAAAAGCATAATATGAGCACTTTAAAATAGCAAATGCACTTGCACCCCAGTTCTGCAGAAGTTGAATCAGATCATGTGATCTTACTGAGTTCTCATCTTGACTTTATAAAGCTTAAATGCATGTACAACGGACAGCATGTTGTGTAAAAACCCTGCACTCAGTCCTGTCTGTGAGACGCAGTTAATTAAGGTGAAAGTCGTGGAGGAAAGACGGTAAAGCCGCTGCTCTCGGCTGCTTATCCGAGAGGTGTGAACAGGTATTTACTCCAGCTGGGAGAGACGCCAGCCCAAGAGCTTCCTTGCTAAGGCCGGATTAGCGGCGGAGCCCTGTCAGCCCGGTTTCACCGGGGGGCCTCATCAGGAGCCGATCACTCGGCCGTGCTAATGCGCAGGGAGGCGGCTGTGTCAGCCAACGGTGAATACTGCTGGGAAAGCTGTCTGGTGATCAAACAGGAGGGGGTCTGCTGAAGGTGCCTTTACACTCGGAGGTATTTACATTTTTAATACCAATACCATAATATCTAACCCTTGTGTTGTC
>NC_135864.1:1823232-1845732 GCF_031162955.1 Sander vitreus
TCGCTCTCACCGCTCTCATCGCTCTCACCGCTCTCACCGCTCTCACCGCTCTCATCGCTCTCACCGCTCTCATCGCTGTCACCGCTCTCACCGCTCTCATCGCTCTCACCGCTCTCATCGCTCTCACCGCTCTCACCGTCCTCATCGCTTCCTATCGCTTGCTCATCGCTGTCATCGCTTCACCGCTTTCATCGCTTTCACCGCTCTTTATCGCCTTTATCGCTTTCATCGCTTCACCGCTTTCACCGCTTTCATCGCTTTCACCGCTTTCACCGCTTCTTATCGCTGGGTCATCGCTTCATCGCTTTCATCGCTTCACCGCCTTATCGCTTTCACCGCCTTTATCGCTTTTACCGCCTCTCATCGCTTTATCGCTTTCCACCGCTTTCACCGCTTTACCGCTGGTTATCGCTGTTACTCGCTTTCTTACCGCTTCACCGCTTTATCGTTTCACCGCTCTTTTATCGCTTCATCGCTTTCACTCGCTTTTCATCGCTTTTACGCTTCACTGCTTTCTTTGACCGTTTTATCGCTTCACCGCCTTTACCGCTTTCACCGCTTTATCGTTTATCGCTTTCCACCGCCTTTATCGCTTCACGCCTTACCGCTTTATCGCTTTTACCGCTTTACCGCTTCACTGGCTTTACCGCTTTATCACGCTTTTACCGCTTCATCGCTTTTCATCGCTTCACGCGTCTTATCGCTTTACCGCTTCTTTACTCGCTTTACCGCTTGCTTTATCGCCTTTAATATCGCTTATTGCTCTTTACCGCTTCTTTACTGCTTTTATCGCTTCACTGCTTCTTTATCGCTTTTATCGTTTATACTTGCTTTACCGCTTTACTGCTTTACCGCTGACGCTGGTTATCGCTTTACCGCTTTACTGCTATCTGAGCCGATTTGCTTTTTCGCCTCACCGCTTTTACTCGCTTTCACCGCTTTATCATGCTTACCGCTTTATCGCTTTCATCAGCTATCACCGCTTCTTTACCGCTTTCACTGCTTTATCGCTTTCTACTCGCTCTTTTATCGCTTTTACCGCTTTACTGTTTATCGCCTTTATCGCTTTACCGCTTCACCGCTTCTACCGCCTCTATCGCTTTTACCGCTTCATCGCCTTATCGCTTTCACCGCTTCACCGCTTCACCGCTTCCTTATCGCCTCACCGCTTCACCGCTCTCACCGCTTCCATCGCTTCACCGCTTTCACCGCTCTCATCGCTTTTCATCGCTTTCACCGCTTCACCGCTTTCATCGCTCTTATCGCTTCACCGCTCTTTCATCGCTTCTTTATCGCCTTTATCGCTTCTCACCGCTTTCACCGCTTCATCGCTCATCGCTTTCTCACCGCTTCACCGCCTCTATCGCCTCATCGCTTCACTCGCTCTATCATCGCTTTCATCGCTTCATCGCTTCATCGCTTCACCGCCTTTATCGCCATCGCTTTCACCGCCTTATCGCTTTCATCGCTTCACCGCTTCACCATCTTCATCGCTTCACCGCTTCACCGCCTCACCGCTTTCATCGCTTCACCGCTCTTTACCGCTTTCACTGCTTCATCGCTTCATCGCTTCACCGCTTTCATCGCTTCTATCGCTCTATCGCTTCATCGCTTCTTACCGCTTCATCGCTTCACCGCTTCATCGCTTTCACCGCTTTCTTATCGCTTCATCGCTTCATCGCCTTCATCGCTTCATCGCCATCGCCTTATCGCTTCACCGCTCTCATCGCTCATCGCTTTCTCATCGCCTCTTATCGCTTCACCGCTTCACCGCTGTCATCGCTTTCCATCGCTATCGCTTTCACCGCTTTATCGCATCACCGCTTCATCGCTTCACCGCTTTATCGCTATCGCTTTCATCGCTTTCCTTATCGCTCTTATCGCTTCATCGCTTCTTATCGCCTTTCATCGCTCTCATCGCTCTCATCGCTGCGTGGAGCGACAGGAGACAGGCGGAGGGCGATAATATCGATGAGGAAACTTTCATTTTGAGCTCCTCTCATCCTTCCTCTTCACTTAATTCTTCCTGTCAGTGAATTGTGAATGAAGACTCTCCTTAAAAGGTGACACTTGACTGACAAAGACAGACATTATTGAAGTCTGTCCGTCACGTTAATCACAGCTGATTATTGCCTCGGCGGAGACGAACAGTCTGAGCTCCGGTTCCTCTGCAGCACATCATCTTACTATGTACTGTGTAATTCACACAAAACTAAAAACATTTCATACGTTTTTATATCAGAAATATGGGTTTCTTTACAACCAAATTGCCCCAAAATAACTTGATGCCTGCATGTACGGTGTATGAACATACAGACAACATATACATCCTGACCAAACTCTGACAGGAACCCGTCTGTGATTCCCTCAACATCCTCTGATCTTAACTATTAGTCAAAATAATTCATCATTTTTAGCTTTTTTCCAACTCAAAAATGAGGTATAATGTCATTTAAATTAGGTTTATTCACCGTGAATAAAAAAAAAGTGTTGAAAAGAGAGACAGAAATACACATGGGCGTAAACGAGATGTTTCTAGTGCAAACACACACACACACACACACACACACACACACACACACACACACACACACACACACACACACACACACACACACACACACACACACACACACACACACTCTCTCTCTCCCACACACACACACACACACACACACACTCTCTCTCTCCCACACACACACAGACAGACAGACAGACAGACAAACCACGACTCCTGCCAGATAGAATCTGAATGAAGAGTCTCTTTAAAAGGCAGCAGTCGCTCTCACCGCTCTCACCGCTCTCATTGCTCATCGCTCTCATCGCTCTCACCGCTCTCATCGCTCTCATCGCTCTCACCGCTCTCATCGCTCATCGCTCTCATCGCTCTCACCGCTCTCACCGCTCTCACTAGCTGTCATCGCTTCCTCATCGCTCTCTATCGCTTTCACCGCTTCACCGCTTTCATCGCTTCATCGCTCTCATCGCTTCACCGCTCTCTCATCGCTCATCGCTTTCACCGCTCTCATCGCTTCTCATCGCTTCATCACGCTCTCACCGCTTCACCGCTTCATCGCCTTTTCACCGCTTCATCGCTTTCATCGCTTTCACCGCCTCATCGCTTTATCGCTTTCACCGCTTTCTCATCGCTTCACCGCTTTATCGCTCTTCATCGCTTCACCGCTTTCATCGCTTCATCGCTTTCTATCGCCTCATCGCCTTATCGCTGTCATCGCTGCGTCATCGCTTCATCGCCTTTACCGCCTTTCATCGCTTTCATCGCCTCACCGCTCTCATCGCTTTTCATCGCCTTCATCGCTTTCACCGCTTTCATCGCTCATCGCTTCACCGCTTTCATCGCCTCATCGCCTTTCATCGCTTCACCGCTCTTTACCGCTTTATCGCTTCATCGCTTTCATCGCTTTTCATCGCTTCATCGCCTTTCATCACGCCTTATCGCTTTCTATCGCTTCACCCGCTTCTTATCGCTTTACCGCTTCTTATCGCCTTTATCGCTTCCACCGCCTTCATCGCTTCATCGCTTCCATCGCTTCATCGCTGTCATCATCGTCATCGCTTGTCATCGCCTTTATCGCTTTATCGCTTCACCGCTCTTATCGCTTTTATCGCCTTATCGCCTCAACGCTTTATCGCTTATCGCGCTTATCGCCCTTCACTTTCTATCGCTTTTATCGCCTTTATCGCTTTATCGCTTTCTTTATCGCTTTCATCGCTTTACCGCTTATCGCTTCACCGCTTTTCTTTATCGCTTCTTTATCGTTTTACCGTCATTTTTATCGTTTCTCACCGCTTTACCGCCTTTTATCATCTGCTTTTACCGCTTTATTTACGCTTCCACCGCCTTTATCAAGCATCGTTTCACCGCTTTCATCGCTGTCACCGGCTTTATCGCTTTCACTGAGCTTCACCGCTTCACCGCTTCACCGCTTCTTTATCGCTATCGCTTCACCGCTCTTATCGCTTTCATCGCTTCCACCGCCTCATCGCCATCGTTTTACCGCTTTATCGCTTCATCGCTTTCATCGCTTACTCTACCGCTTCATCGCTTTCATCGCTTCTACCGCCTTTATCGCTCATCGCCTTTATCGCCTTTCATCGCCTCTATCGCTTCTCATCGCTGTGTCATCGCTTCATCGCCTTTCATCGCCACATCGCCTCTCACCGCTCTCATCGCTTCCACCGCCTTCATCGCCTTTTATCGCTTCACCGCTTTCATCGCTCATCGCCTTTATCGCTTTCATCGCCTTGATCGCTGTCTATCGCTGTTATCGCCTTTATCGCTTCATCGCTTCACCGCTTCCATCGCTTCTATCGCTCTCACCGCTTTTACCGCTATCGCTTTCATCGCTTCATCGCCTTCTCATCGCTTCATCGCTCATGGTTATCGCTATATCGCCTGACCGCTTTTATCGCCTCACCGCCTCATCGCTTTCATCGCTTTGTCGATCGCTTTCACGCGCTCTTATCGCTTTCACCGCCTCTCATCGCTTCATCGCTTTCATCGCTTCATCGCTTTTATCGCTTCATCGCCCCATTATCGCTTCATCGCCTCATCACTCGCTCATCGCCACCGCCTTTATCACCGATCGTTTCACCGCTTTCACCGCTTTCCACCGCCTCATCGCGCCATCGCCTTATCGCCTTTATCGCTTCCTTACCGCTTCATCGCTGCGTTATCGCCTCACCGCTTCATCGCCTTCATCGCTTTCACCGCTTCACCGCCTTATCGCTTCACCGCCTTCATCGCTATCGCTTCTATTGCTTTCACCAGCTTCTATATCGCTGATCGCTTTCATCGCTGCCTTGATCGCTTTTCACCAGCTTCACCGCCTCATCGCCTCATCGCTTCATCGCTTTCATCGCTTCACCGGGCTCTCATCGCTTCATCGCTTCATCGCTTCTCATCGCTTCACCGCTGATCGCTTTCATCAGCTTTCACCGCTTCATCGCTCTCATCGCTCTCATCGCCTTTATCGCCCGTGGAGGGACAGGAGACAGGCGGAGGGGCGTATAAGATCGCTGAGGAAACTTTCATTTTGAGCTCCTCTCATCCTTCCTCTTCACTTAATTCTTTCCCTGTCAGTGAATTGTGAATGAAGACTCTCTTGAAAGGTGACACTTGACTGACAAAGACAGACATTATTGAAGTCTGTCCGTCACGCAATCACAGCTGATTATTGCCTCGGCGGAGACGAACAGTCTGAGTCTGGTTCCTCTGCAGCACATCATCTTACTATGTACTGTGTAATTCACACAAAACTAAAAACATTTCACACAGTTTTATATCAGAAAAATGGGTTTCTTTACAACCAAATTGCCCCGTAAAATAACTTGATGCCTTCATGTACTGTGTGTGTGAACATACAGACAACATATGTATCCTGACTAAACTCTGACAGGAACCTGCTCTGCGATTCCTCAACATCCTCTGATCTTAACTATTAGTCAAAATAATTCATCATTTTTAGCTTTTTTCCAACTCAAAAAATGAGTATAATGTCATTTAAATTAGGTTTTATTCACCGTGAATAGAGAAGTGTTGAAAAGAGACAGAAATACACATGGGCGTGAACTGAGATGTTTCTAGTGCACACACACACACACACACACACACACACACACACGCACACACACACCCTCTCTCTCCCACACACACACACTCTCTCTCTCCCACACACACACACACACACACACACACACACAGACAGACAGACAGAAATATTCAAACCACTGACTCCTGCCAGATAGGAATCTGAACGAAGAGTCTCTTTGTAAAAGGCAGCAGTCGCTGCCATCGCCTTTCATCGGCCTCATCGCTTCCTACCGCCTCGCATCGCCTCTCATCGCTATGTCATCGCTTTCCACCGCTCTCAATCAGCCTCGACCGCTTTCCATCAAGCTCTCATCGCTTCGAGTATCGCCTTTCCATAGTTTCCATCAGCCTCCTGATCGCCATCGCTTTTATCGCTTTTCGAGACGCCTCTATCGCTGCGCCATCGCGGTTACCGCCACGCTTCCTCGCACTGGCTTTAGCATCCGCTTCTCATCAGCCTTGACTGCTCGATCGCTTTCCACCGCTTTCACTCGCCTTTACCGCTTTCATCGCCTCTGATCGCCACCGCTTTCTCACCGCCTTTCACCGGCCTTTCACCGCTCACCGCTTCTCACTCGCTCATCGCTTTCCTCACCGCTTTCACCGCTTTTATCGCCTATCGCCTTTGCATTTTCTTCACTGCTTTTATCAAGTCATCGCTTTTCCACTGGTTCACCGCCTTTCCTATCGCTATCGCCTCTTGCACCGCCTTTATCTGCTTTATCGCTTCCTATCGCTTTGGTCGCTCTCCACCGCCATCGCCTTGATCGCTTTCCATCGTCTTACACCGCCTTTCATCGCCATCGCTTCTTCACTCACTCACCGGCTCCATCGCTTCACCGCTGGCTCACCGCTTCATCAAAGCTTTCCATTGGTTTCACCGCTTTCACCGCCTCATCGCTGTCATCGCTTTATCGCCTTATCGCTTCACCAGACACATCGCGACACACTTCTCTCCGCACATTACTGATACTCCCCTCTCTCTCCTACACACGACACACACTCCACACTCTCTCTTCTCACATTATACATATACAGCATTACCTTCTCTTCTCCTTCGTACACACACACTACACACACTACACTCTCTTCCTACATTGTTCACACATTATTGTCTATCTCTTCTCATCATCATAATATTATTAATATTAATATTAATAATACATTATCATTACTCTTTCTCTCTTCTACATATTATTACATTACATTGACACACATCTACTCACATGTATATACACACACATTAATACATTAATATTAATACTATTATTACATTACATACATTATTATTATATATACATTATTACACACATAGTTCTTCTACATCATACTAGTTATTATTAATATTACACTATTACATTAACATACTTTCTTCTCTCCTTGACACTCTACATTACATTATTACTACATACCATTATTATATATCATTTCTCTCCACATTAATACTATTAGATTATTACTATACATTATTATTATTATTACTATTATCATTTCTTTACTCTATTATTATATATTACACTACACTACTCACTATTACATACACACACACACACATACACTACTAGACACACACACACACATACACACGTTCTCTCTCTCTCTCTCTACACACACACACACACACACACACACACACACACAAAGTCTCTCTCTCTCTCTCTCTCACACACACACACACACACACACACACACACACACACACCCAGTGCAGATCTTGGTGGTACAGCATGCAGTGGACCAAACCACTGTGAGGCAAGGGAGGGGGGACTCAAAATGTTTCTAAACTTAAAAAGCATTTTGGGGGTTAGTATTGTTTTACTACTTACACAGATATTTTAAGTATACATCATTATGTTATTTACAATACACAGCATTGTTTTAATATTTCTAGGGGGGGACAACCATTAGATGGGGGGGGGGGGGCTGACCCCTCCGACCCCCCTGGGATTTACGCCCTTGGTATTACACCGCTCGTTATCGTGCATTTCAATCCGTCTCAAAGTGCCGTAAAGAGCCTGAAGATCTGCAGCTCGTCCCGCAGCGACTCTCAGCCTTCTTTTAATAAAATAAAGATTGTTGCAGCGAATGTATTTTACAAAGACGTATGAAATGATTCATAACTTAAGATCTTTTAAGATTATTTTTGGGGGATTTTAGGCCTTCATTTCAGGTGAGAGAGAGGGGGGATGACATGCAGCAAAGGGCCGCAGGTCGGAGTCGAATCCACGGCCGCTGCATCGAGGACTGAGTCTCTGCAAATGGGCGCCCTGAACTTAAAGTGCCCATATTATGAAAAAATCATGTAGTCCTTACCTAGCTACTGAGCATGTAGTCCTTACCTAGCTAGCTGAGCATGTAGTCCTTACCTAGCTACTGAGCGTGTAGTCCTTACCTAGCTACTGAGCATGTAGTCCTTACCTAGCTACTGAGCATGTAGTCCTTACCTAGCTACTGAGCATGTAGTCCTTACCTAGCTACTGAGCATGTGGTCCTTACCTAGCTACTGAGCATGTGGTCCTTACCTAGCTACTGAGCATGTAGTCCTTACCTAGCTACTGAGCATGTAGCCCTTACCTAGCTACTGAGCGTGTAGTCCTTACCTAGCTACTGAGCATGTAGTCCTTATCTAGCTACTGAGCACGTAGTCCTTACCTAGCTACTGAGCACGTAGTCCTTACCTAGCTACTGAGCTTGTAGTCCTTACCCTAGCTACTGAGCACGTAGTCCTTACCTAGCTACTGAGCGCGTAGTCCTTACCTAGCTACTGAGCGTGTAGTCCTTATCTAGCTACTGAGCATGTAGTCCTTACCTAGCTACTGAGCATGTAGTCCTTACCTAGCTACTGAGCATGTGCGACTGCCAACAAAGATGTTCCAGCAGTGAGAGGTCTCACTCTGTAGCTAAAACAGAGACCTGAACACAGGGTGAAAAGAGGAGCTGCAGCAATGAGCAGAACAACAACAATATGGTGTTTTTTGATAATTAAACCATGTAAACCTATTCAGATACAACCTCAAAATACTATTTTGAGCCTGAAAATGAGCATAATATGAGCACTTTAAGAACTAACAACTAACAACTAACAACTGATAACAATTCAGTCATTTTCTTGATTCTTGGTTCTCGTGTTTTTCTCCTGTTTTCTCCGTCTCTACGTGTATTACAGCGCTCGTTATCGTGCATTTAAATCCATCTCAAAGTGCCGTAAAGAGCCCAAAGATCTGCAGCTCGTCCCGCAGCGACTCTCAGCCTTCTTTTAACTGATGAGGACAAAGAAATAAGTGTGAAGATCTAAAAATGGCGCCTGGTTTTAAATCCATACGTCCATTCATTCCTCAGTGGAAGAACAAAAAAAAAAATAACAAGAGAGGGTAATTACGTGGAGCTTTCGGGGCCTAATGTGGGGATTGATTCCTAACTGCAGGACATCGTTGAACCAGATCCTTAAAAATGAAGAGAGGAGGAAAAAGGGAGGAACGGCGCCTTAAGTGAATTTAAAAATGCAGGAATAATTACACATATACTGCAAACTAATTAAGAAGCTGTGAACTCTGCGGCCTCATTCCTCCCTCGCAGTGATTACAGGACTCATATTTCAGCCTCTCGCGACTAATTCTTCGGACGGAAGCAACGGGCTAAAACGACGAAAATGGACCGGTGACATCAGACATGGACTCATACAGAAAGAAAAGAAATTAAAAAGGAAGAAAGTTAGACTCTGGTTACTATTTCAAAGTCGTCTTATTAATTGTGTGTGGGGGGGCAAAAAAGAGAAAGTCTGTCTGCGAAGAAACATGGATATTTTTATAATTCAATGGATGTGATTTATTTCTGCGAGAGGCTGGAGACTGCTGCGGAGAGAGGAGGACACAGACCACCGGAGTCCAGAATAATCATATTTATAACAACAATCACACGCTGAATTATATAGTCGTTACAAAACGATAAACAAAATCTTAAAGTGCCCATATTCTGCTCATTTTCAGTCTCATAATTGTATTTTGAGGTTGTACCAGAATAGGTTTACATGGTTTAATTGTCAAAAAACTCCATATTGTTGTTGTCCTGCTCATTGCTGCAGCTCCTCTTTTCACCCTGTGTTCAGGTCTCTGTTTTAGCTACAGAGTGAGACCTCCCACTGCTGGAACATCTTTGTTGGCAGTCGCACATGCTCAGTAGCTAGGTAAGGACTACGTGCTCAGTAGCTAGGTAAGGACTACGCGCTCAGTAGCTAGGTAAGGACTACACGCTCAGTAGCTAGGTAAGGACTACGCGCTCAGTAGCTAGGTAAGGACTACACGCTCAGTAGCTAGGTAAGGACTACACGCTCAGTAGCTAGGTAAGGACTACGTGCTCAGTAGCTAGGTAAGGACTACACGCTCAGTAGCTAGGTAAGGACTACACGCTCAGTAGCTAGGTAAGGACTACGCGCTCAGTAGCTAGGTAAGGACTACACGCTCAGTAGCTAGGTAAGGACTACACGCTCAGTAGCTAGGTAAGGACTACACGCTCAGTAGCTAGGTAAGGACTACATGAGCTAGCTAGCTGTTTCTCCAACTTTGTGTTGAATACCTGCAGAACAGGGACATGAAGTAGTTCTATATAACTTATTTAGTAGATTAGGGTGAACTAGTGTGTGTTGTAGCAGTGTTTTGTCATTGAGAACGTTGCCTCTCTCCTCCCGTGTTTCCTCGGTGGGACGGACTAAGACGCGAGGAAGGGAGGCAAGTGGAGGATTTGAAAAGGCAATTTAAGCAACGTGAGATGCAGCGTAAGTCTCCTTTTCTGGTGAAGGCCGTCTCAAAGCTCTTATTTTCTGCCCCGAGGAGCGAGGAGCGAGGAGGGAGGTGGGAGCATCGAGGAGGGAGGAGGGAGGAGGGAGGAGGGAGGAGCGAGGAGGGAGGAGCGAGGAGAGAGGAGCGAGGAGAGAGGAGCGAGGAGGGAGCATCAAGGAGCGAGGAGGGAGCATCAAGGAGCGAGGAGCGAGGAGGGAGGAGCGAGGAGGAAGGAGGGAGCATCAAGGAGGGAGGAGGGAGCATCGAGAAGGGAGCATCGAGGAGGGAGGAGCGAGGAGAGGGGAGGGAGCATCGAGGAGGGAGCACCAAGGAGCGAGGAGCGAGGAGAGAGGAGCGAGGAGGGAGCATCAAGGAGCAATGAGGGAGCATCAAGGAGGGAGGAGCGAGGAGGAAGGAGGGAGCATCAAGGAGCAAGGAGGGAGCATCAAGGAGGGAGGAGCGAGGAGGAAGGAGGGAGCATCAAGGAGGGAGGAGGGAGCATCGAGAAGGGAGCATCGAGGAGGGAGGAGAGAGGGAGGGAGCATCGAGGAGGGAGGAGCGAGGAGAGAGGAGCGAGGAGGGAGGAGTGAGGAGGGAGGAGCGAGGAGGGAGGAGCGAGGAGGAAGGAGGGAGCATCAAGGAGCAAGGAGGGAGCATCAAGGAGGGAGGAGGGAGGAGTGAGGAGGGAGGAGGGAGGAGGGAGGAGCGAGGAGGAAGGAGGGAGCATCAGGAGCAAGGAGGGAGCATCGAGGAGGGAGGAGGGAGGAGCGAGGAGGAAGGAGGAGCATCAAGGAGGGAGGAGGGAGGACGAGGAGGAGGAGGGGGAGGAGCAGGAGGGCATCGAGGAGGAGGAGGGAGGAGCAGGAGGAGCATCGAGGAGGAGGAGGGAGGAGCGAGGAGGGAGGAGCGAGGAGAGAGGAGCGAGGAGGGAGCATCAAGGAGGGAGGAGGGAGCATCAAGGAGGGAGGAGGGAGCATCGAGGAGGGAGGAGCGAGGAGGAAGGAGGGAGCATCAAGGAGGGAGGAGGGAGCATCGAGAAGGGAGCATCGAGGAGGGAGGAGCGAGGAGAGGGGAGGGAGCATCGAGGAGGGAGCACCAAGGAGCGAGGAGAGAGGAGCGAGGAGGGAGGAGGGAGCATCAAGGAGCAAGGAGGGAGCATCAAGGAGGGAGAGAGACGAGGAGGGAGGAGGGAGCATCAAGGAGCAATGAGGGAGCATCAAGGAGGGAGGAGCGAGGAGGAAGGAGGGAGGAACGAGGAGGGAGGAGGGAGCATCGAGGAGGGAGGAGCGAGGAGAGAGGAGGGAGCATCGAGGAGCGAGGAGGGAGCATCGAGGAGCGAGGAGGGAGGAGGGAGGAGCGAGGAGGGAGGAGCGAGGGAGGGAAAGGAGGAGCATCAAGGAGCAGGAGGGAGCATCAAGGAGGAGGAGGGAGGAGGAGGGAGGAGGAGGGAGGAGGGAGGAGCGAGGAGGAAGGAGGGAGCATCAAGGAGCAAGGAGGGAGCATCAAGGAGGGAGGAGGGAGAGCGAGGAGGAAGGAGGGAGCATCAAGGAGGAGGAGGAGGAGCGAGGAGGAAGGAGGGAGCATCGAGGAGGGAGCATCGAGGAGGGAGCACCAAGGAGCGAGGAGCGGGGAGAGAGGAGCGAGGAGCGAGGAGCGAGGAGAGAGGAGCGAGGAGGGAGGAGTGAGGAGGGAGGAGCGAGGAGGGAGGAGCGAGGAGGGAGGAACGAGGAGGAAGGAGGGAGCATCGAGGAGGGAGGAGGAGCATCGAGGAGAGCATCGAGGAGGGAGGAGGAGCACGAGGAGGGAGCATCAAGGAGGAGCATCGAGGAGGAAGGAGGGAGCATCGAGGAGCGAGGAGCGAGGAGAGAGGAGGGAGCATCGAGGAGCGAGGAGAGAGGAGGGAGCATCGAGGAGCGAGGAGGGAGGAGACGAGGAGAACTTTTTAAAACTGAGGTTCCATCGTGGCTTCATCGCGGGGTTTGCAGCTTTTCGATGATGTTCACGTTGCGTAACTACGTCACTTCGTAACGTTCCCATGGCAGCAGGGAAACGGCTGCTCTCGTGTGAAGTAAACGCAACATTTTTCATCTTTCTGCTGAGATATTTGGGACTTTCTGCCACGAAAATGCGGAGATTATGACATCATGCAAGCCCCGCGTATTTTGCGTGGAAATCGGCATCCATTTATGCGGCGAAAGTGCGCCGTGTTTGAAAATACTGGAGGGACTGCATTTCCAGTTCGACCATTTTGAGCATTAAACAGTTCATTTACTGCATTCTGGTTATGCACCAATTCCTCAGTCAGGTCTAAAAATATAACCTCCGTCTGCCACTTGTATCCCATGGATCCTTTTTTTTAGCACCTAAACATTTGCTTCGGAATTGCTGTCAGATTAAAGTGTTCTTTATAAAGTGAAAATGATCGGCCATTGGGGGGCAGGGGGGGATTTAAGCTGCAGGTAAATGAGCTTTGCATTGATGGCTGCCAACGTGTGCAGCTCCACTACGACGGCATCAATGCCACAGGGCCATGTTACAGGCCTTGATCAGATTCTGCTCATTTGTTGCATTGAATGGTGTTATAATGTCTTCGTTTCTGCCAAAAGTCATTTACAGACTTTGCTGCAGTGAAGGCGGTGTGGGGACTGAGGGTGTTTTCCTCTGTCAGGGGGGACATCCATGATTATGTTTTCTGTGAGTGTATGGTATATTATGTGTTGGTATGTATGTGTGTTCTGCTATGAAATGAGTGGCTTTATTTGAGGACAAACCCAAAAACGGTTCCTTACGATGACAGTTGGTGCTCTTATACTTCCTCACCTTACTTCCTACGGCCACTAGATGGCGCCATCACTAGAAACGTAAATATAAGACGTAATTAATGCTTGAACAAACGACCTCGTTTTTTGGGGAAGGGCAGTGCAATGGCGCCTTCCAGGCAACCCGTAACCCGTGTTTTCATCACCTTCTGCCCGTGAAAGTGGCTTGGAACGGCAGTCAAACCCATAACTTACTCCCCGTGAACTGGTACCAGATCGTTGTTCTCCCAGTTACAGTTGTTGACGTCACACACACATGAACAACAATGGCGACCCCTGTTGATGCTGTACAGACGCCGGTGATTAACGGTGAGAAATAGAAATAAATGGACATAAATAGGCAACGTAAAGTCATTCTGCACATTGTAATCAAAAGTCCCGACCAAGTACGTTTACTTATAGCTCTAAAGGGA
Organism: Sander vitreus; assembly: GCF_031162955.1. Lineage (NCBI taxonomy): Eukaryota > Metazoa > Chordata > Actinopteri > Perciformes > Percidae > Sander > Sander vitreus. The sequence goes on from NC_135864.1 coordinate 1,836,854, forward strand.
CGTCAATAGTCCCGACCAAGAGCGTTTACTTATAGCTCTAAAGGGACGTCAATAGTCCCGACCAAGCGCGTTTACTTATAGTTTTAAAGGGACGGCGATAGTCCCGACCAAGCACGTTTACTTATAGCGCTAAAGGGACGGCAATAGTCCCGACCAAGCTCGTTTACTTATAGCTCTAAAGGGACGGCGATAGTCCCGACCAAGCACGTTTACTTATAGCACTAAAGGGACGCCAATAGTCCCGACCAAGCACGTTTACTTATAGCACTAAAGGGACGCCAATAGTCCCGACCAAGCACGTTTACTTATAGCACTAAAGGGACGCCAATAGTCCCGACAAAGCACGTTTACTTATAGCTCTAAAGGGACGGCAATAGTCCCGACCACGTTTACTTATAGCGCTAAAGGGACGGCAATAGTCCCGACCAAGCGCGTTTACTTATAGCGCTAAAGGGACGGCAATAGTCCCGACCAAGCACGTTTACTTATAGCGCTAAAGGGACGGCAATAGTCCCGACCAAGCTCGTTTACTTATAGCGCTAAAGGGACGGCAATAGTCCCGACCAGGCGCGTTTACTTATAGCGCTAAAGGGACGTCAATAGTCCCGACCAAGCTCGTTTACTTATAGCGCTAAAGGAGACTTTTAACGTCAATAAGAACGACAAAGGCACCTGACCAAGCGTCCATATTTTACGAGATGAGTGTGAGAACGTGTTGGTGTCACAGACGTCACTCTGTGTCTTCGTCCCTAAAATGTAAATGTCCCCGGCGGCTATGTGTCTGCAGCACATTGAGCTGCAGACTGACAGACCGTGAGTCTGACATTCTGCAGCAGATGAGAAAGTCGCCTCCTCGCCGCCAGATGTGTGTTTTCCCCAATCCTACCATCACCTCCAACAACAAATAATACCTGAGCCTCGGCCGCATCAGCAGCCACCAAATCTCATTAAGTCAGAGATGGGAGAAGCAGCAATTGTTTTTTATGTTGTCCCCACCTCTTCTTTGTCTCTCCCACACACACATTTCATCTCATTTTTCCCGTCTCTGCAATGTTGGAGCATAAAAATAAATGCCGGTCGAAAGCTCTTGCACCGCCTCTGGCTCTGCAACGGGACGCTCTCATCAAATCATTACTTTTATTAACGGTCAGATGGCTTTTTAATAGAATCGCTTTATTATGTCGTTTCTCATTTTCGCCCTCACGGTGAAATTTCATCCCCGTTTTGTTGATGTTGTTCTTTTTCTCTTTTCATATTTGCTGGTGTTTATCGCTGCAGGGTGTCGACGCCCGCCAAGAGAAATGCTTACATTTCGGAGAATGCAAGAGGAGAGACGGGAAGAGGAGAGACGGGAAGAGGAGAGACGGGAAGAGGAGAGACGGGAAGAGGAGGATAGGGAGGGGTTAGTAGTTTGTTTCTGGTAATTTGTTTTTAGGAAACATCCAGACCTCTTCTCTCTCTCTCTGTCTCTCTCTCTCTCTGTCTCTCTCTCTGTCTCTCTCTCTGTCTCTCTCTCTCTCTCTCTCTCTCTCTCTCTCTCTCTCTCTCTCTCTCTCTGTCTCTCTTTGTCTCTCTCTCTCTCTCTCTCTCTCTCTCTCTCTCTCTCTCTCTCTCTGTCTCTCTCTCTCTCTCTCTCTCTCTCTCTCTCTCTGTCTCTCTCTCTCTCTCTCTCTCTCTCTCTGTCTCTCTTTGTCTCTCTCTCTCTCTCTCTGTCTCTCTCTCTCTCTCTCTCTCTCTCTCTCTCTCTCTCTCTGTCTCTCTCTCTCTCTCTCTGTCTCTCTCTCTCTCTCTCTGTCTCTCTGTCTCTCTCTCTTTCTCTCTCTCTCTCTCTCTCTCTCTCTGTCTCTCTCTCTCTCTCTCTCTCTCTCTCTCTCTCTCTCTCTCTCTCTCTCTCTCTCTCTCTCTCTCTCTCTCTCTCTCTCTCTCTCTCTCTCTCTCTCTCTCTCTGTCTGTCTCTCTGTCTCTCTCTCTCTCTCTCTCTCTCTCTCTCTCTCTCTCTCTGCTCTTTCTCCCTTCACTCTTTCTCCATCTCTCTCCCATTCCCTCTCTCTCGCTCTCTCTCTCTCTCTCTCTCCCCCTCTCTCCCCTCTGCTCTCTCTCCCCCAACGCCGCCTTCCAGGCAGCGCTGCCTGGAAGGAACCAAGGGAGTAAGCTTCGCTTCAGAGCTCGAACCTCCTATGGCGCCATTTTGATGCTACCAAACGATCACCTCCCCGTTAGCATCCCGTTAGCACTACATCCATTGACTTCCATTCATTCTGACGTCACGTTGACAGAGAATACCTTTACATCTGAAGCGTTTAAAGACTCTATTTGTCCGTTGTTTATTTCTAAAGAAACACAACAATGTATAAAAGGCTCCATTACCTTGTAGCTCACGTTATGGCTCCGTAGCAGACGTTTTTATAACAATAGGCTAACGATTGGGTCATAACCACGAGACTTCCTGTCTCATAGTAGAGGAGTTACCGTATAGTACAGGAGAAGCTCTCAGGCAGTTTGGACTTCCATCAGCTGTTTAAGTGTAATGACTAATGTTAACTATCATTTTAGTGATCAATAATGAGCCTGTGTCTATGTTATCTCCTTACATATACCTACGCTCTCCGTCTCTGCTAGATTGGGAATGATTGAGATTTCTCTTGGCACAGCTACCAGAAGACTTCCAACTTTCAGACAGGTTGCTCACGTCACATCTACGTCTTCAAGCTCAGTTGGAGGCTGCTCAGTAACGCTCAGCCATCACTGGGAAAGAGCTTCTAATGTCCTTCACTGGTCTCCGTCCAGAGACACGGGAGCTGTTGGTCCATTCTTATATGCTGTCAGGGAATACAGGCAATGGCCTGTACAGGCAATGGTCAGGGTTAGGTGCCTTGAAGTCAATGTTGGGGGCTTAAAACACCATCCAGCACATACAATATAGCAACCTTACCTGAGAAACAAACACCAAATGCGGGTACAGTGAGTTTATTTGAGGGCTCGTCTCTGCATGAAGACAAGATGAGGACTTTTCATTGGCTGTGAAGCACAATAAAGTAACATTTAATCTAAAAATAACACAATCTGCAGATGTCGATCTCGGATTTTATATGAAAAGAGCGATGCATTCTCATGAACGGGTGCGTTTGATATGGTACGAAAACTTAAGCACAGCAATTTATATGATTACCTACAAAATTATGGCAGCCGGTAATGTGACGAGCAGTCACATGACAGTTAAAGTTACCGGTTTTTAAAGGGTACAGAGCACCGTGAGGGTTGCAGTTGAGTTTAGTTGACAAATGTTGACATGCGGTGACGACAGTTAAGTCACATGTTTCCTGGGTGAAAGTCTTGTGTTTTCTCCTTAACTTCTTCAGGACATGAACACCTGTTTCCTGGTGAAAGTCTTGTGTTTTCTCCTTAACTTCTTCAGGACATGAACACCTGTTTCCTGGTGAAAGTCTTGTGTTTTCTCCTTAACTTCTTCAGGACATGAACACCTGTTTCCTGGTGAAAGTTGGCTGTTTTTAGGAGCCAAACATCCCCCCCGACCTCCTCCCTACGAGGATCTTCACGCTCTTATACAGCAGCAGTCAATCAGTCCCTCCAGAAAAACGTGATTATGCGATTGCATAATTCAATGCATAATCAGCCAAAGTCCATATATTTATGCGGGGGGGGAGCATTTTTTCATTTCCGCGCAAAATACGCGGGGCTTGCATGATGTCATAATCCCCGCATTTTCGTTGCAAAAAGTCCCAAATATCTCAGCAGAAAGATGAAAAATGTTGCGTTTACTTCACACGAGAGCAGCCGTTTCCCTGCTGCCATGAGAACGTTACGAAGTGACGTAGTTACGCAACGTGAACATTATCTAAAAGCTGCAAACCCCGCGATGAAGCCACGATGCAACTGCAGTTTTTGCAAGTTCCCGCAGTTTCATCGCATAACATTGCATAAATATCCTGCATATTCAATCGCATTTTTTAAGAAAACGTGACACATAATCAAGGATTTTTGCCCCCAACAATCACAAAAAAACTGGTCAAGGACTGGTCAATGTGCTGCTGACAGTAATAAATACGTGGAATACATACGGCTTACAGAGCTGTACTTCTTGTAGCTATATGTATGAATGGTTCATGAGAACAGCCTGGAAAGAGCGATGGAATCTGTGAAGGTAACAGGGTGAGTTTTAACTGACTTCAGACATAAAATATATAATAAATATTATTTCACCCGTCTTCATTTTGCAGTTATTAAACAATGGACGGCTTCTGTCTTCTTCAGAAGGAGCGACGGGGCTAATTGGCGCCGGACTGATTATCTCGGGCTGGAGTGCCGCGAGAAAGGCGATGACTGAGACAGAGTGACTGTTATCCGAACTGGCAGGTGGTAAAACAGCAATTATAAAACTAAACTTTGTTGCTTCTCAGAAAAGCATGTCTTATTTGTAACGAGTGAAGTTTTAAAAGAGGAAAATAATTGGATCCCCCCCCCACCCCTCTCTTCCTTTCTCGCCCTCTTGAAGTCTTAAATGTTTCGAGGAAATGATCTTTGAACAAAGTTTATTTCATTCTAACCTTTGATTAACGCTTTCCCCGCTCTGTAGCCATGCTGCAAAAGAAGGAAATTATTCTCAAGATCAAGCTTTCAGCCATCTCATTATCTATTTGGCATCTTTTTCCTCCGCTCTTCCAGACATGATGTGCCCGTCCTCAGAGTGGATGTGGTCGCGCATCTTTAATGCTCGTTTACAGTCTGTTTGTGTTGTTGTCGCTCTCCGTTTGAACAACAACAAGGCTGCTTTTTTGTTGTTGTTGTTATTGGGCCCATTAGAGGAAGTGACCGACCCCGATGAACACTGACTGATGTTCTCGCTGTCTGTCTGTGTTTCCAGGGCCAGTTTGAAATAAAAAATGTCTGGTGGGAGGGACTTAAACGAAGATAACCAGGAGACTTTTAAAAGTTTAAACTTGAGCCGACCAGCCGCCAAGCCGGGGTCAGCCCTATGTTCTCACATTTTTTTTTTTCGGTCTCTATTCAGGTGTTCTTTTCGTTGAGTCCGAAGGGGTGTCTGGTCCCCAGTCTTTTGATCCAATGTCTTTCTGCTTTTCGCAGTTGGGTAGTATTCCAGTCTGGGTTGTGTTCAAGTCCTCGCAAGAATAAGCTTTGGAAGCCGTGTCCCATGAAATGCTGTACGAAGCATGTTTGTGGTTTGTGGCTGTTGTGATGTTGTATTTGTGGTTGGCTAAGCGGGCTCCGAGTGTGTTCCTGGTTTCACCTATGTACACTTTAGGGCATTTGTTGCATAGTATCAGGTAGACACAGTTGGCTTGTGTTAGTGGGATAGCTTTTGGTAGGGGTATTCTGCTGTTTGTTCTTTGGTTTTTACAGATTTGTCTCCGGGACGGTGAAGTTTAGCCCTAACTAAGATATCCTGCAAGGTTGGGTTCTTTTTGTAAGCCGAAATAACCCTGTGGTTTTTGGCCAAAGTGGTTTGTGAGAGGGTATAATGTTTTTGTCCTGTGTCTGGTTTTCTTTATCGGGATTTTCCTCCGGGTTTGGTGTTTTGAGGAGTTCTTTTTGTGCTTTTCTCAGAAATGTTCTCTGGTAGCCCCTTTGTCTCCGAGTGTTGTTTAGTGTGCGTGTTGCCTCGTTTTTGCCTTTTGTGTTACTACAAATTCTGTCGAATCTGAGGAGTTGGGACTTGTATATGCCTTTGAAGACATGCTGTGGGTGGAAACTTGTCTTATGTAGAAGAGCATGTGTATCCGTTGGTTTAAAGTAGACTCTTGTGTCTAAGATCCCTGTTTGTGTGAATGTTGGTCCTTTGAACATCGTGGTGTCTAGGAAGTTGACCTCTTGGTCATGCAATGTTGGGTCCAATTGGATGGAGCTATGGTGGCTGTTTAAGATTTTTGAACAAAATGAGAGAAATCCTCATCAGAGTAAGTCCAAACTCCCCAGATGTCGTCCAGATATCCACTTAATAATACCTGTAGTATTTAAGCGGGATTTTGTCACACTTAAGGAAGGCTGTCTCCTCCCAATCGGCCATGTATATGTTGGTGTAAGCAGATGCGAGTTTTTTGCCCATGGTTGTTCCCTTGGTTTGAAGGTAAAATTTGCCATCTAATTCAAAATCATTTTTGTCAGGCTAATGTGTAGGAGTTGCAACAACTCATTATCTGGCCTATTGTCTTGGGGATATTTTTGGAGCCATTTTTGGATGGTTGACATACCTAGGGGGATGTCTATTTTTGTATAGAGGCTTTTGACATCCATTGTAAAAAGTTTACAGTGCCCACTTATGGTGGTCTGGTGGACTTTTTGGATGAAATCCGATGTGTCTTTAAGGTAGCTGTCGACTGGGCAGTTGTCTAGGGAAGCAAAGGCATAATGGCCAGCGTACGTCAGTAGAAGCTTTGACAATGTCTCCTTTTGTAAGATAGTTTTGAACGTTTCTGTTCTGGCATTTGACTTTGTGGGCGGTTATGTTTTAGACACAAATTTAGGCTAGCTATGTTCAGGCACCACCCTAAGCTAAAATTGTTTTTTTTGTTCAAGCACTTGAACGGTTATGTTTTCGGGGTGAATGGGTGGAAAGAGAAGAAAAGGAATAATGTATCCAGCGTGGCCGGATACAGTGTCTGTAGCATCCCGTAATCCCTTAGCCACCCGGCGCCCCCACTCTTGGTAGGAGACATCGGGTCGGCCAGGGGGGACCACGGAAATGCCACAGGAAAAGGAGTCTGCAGCGCCCCGCAATCCCATAGCCGACTGGCGTCCCCACCAGAGGCAGGGGACATCAGGTTGGTCAGGGGGGAAGACGGAAGCGCAGACAGTAGTTGCATCCTCTGGGGCCTCTGCAATCCCATAATTGCAAGACGCTCCCACCAGAGCAGGAGACGTCAGTACGAACAGGGGGGAAGACAGGAAGCCATCAGAAGCCCCCATAACCGGCTCGCGCTCCCACAAAGTGGGAGACGTCAGAACGGTCAGGGGGGAAGGCGGGAAAGCTAATGGGTGCACCCCCAAAAAGGAGGAGGGAGTCTAAATCAGTTGTAAGTAAGAAAAGATGGTCTTATTTTATAAGCTAAAATGGACACATCTATAGTGAACCTCAGCATCATCAAGTGTTTCGGCCATTACCAACTAGACACTCCACTGAGGGCGGCCCTCTCGGGATTGATCAAGTCCCGGAGTATGTCCCAAGCCCAATTGAGTGAGAAGGAAGATGTTTAGGATCAATAAACTAGGATTTTAAGGTCTAGTTTAGGAGCTGAGAGTTTAGTCTAAAAAAACAGAGTACACGCTAAAAAAGGCTGAAGAATGGAGGAGAGGAGGGGGGCCTAGGTCCCGTTGCATCCACGGCATGACCACCTAAGCTGGGTCAGGGATGCGGAATTTAGGTGGTAAAAGTTTGGAAGAGTTCAATTGAACCGAGTTAGATATATGTGGTGCGAGATGGACTGTGCGTTGGTGAGGCTAACCCTCATAGAAGATTGGGCGACGTTTAAGGTCCTGACTGCCCTGCATCACCACACCCACAGTGTGGTGATAGAGTCGGAACATGGGGGGCCACATACGTACCTCCTGACTGCCCAAAACCGTTGGTTAACATCGCTAGGTTACCCCGGTTTGGCCAGTACAGGAATGAAGCTCTGGGTGTTGGTTTTTGAAATCAGAGCTGGGAAAACAAGCATGACAACCTACCCAGGAAGGAGTCCTGGCTAGTGTCACCGCCACTGATCGAAGACCCACCACTGTGGCTCTCAAGGAGACCGTCTCTGCCGCCGATCTCAGGAGCCGATCTCAGGAACTGCCGTCGTGCCGCCGTGTTTTTAGGAAATGCTCTTATGCCGTTTAGGAAAATGCTTGAGGAAAACTAGCTCAAGGAATTGCTCTATGTTTTTCTGGGAGTGGTTGCCGTCTGCCGCCGTCTTCTGGAACTGCCGCCATCTTTAGGAAACTGCTTTGCCGTTCTCTGCCGTTGAGGGACGCTCTCTGGAAGGTGGTTGTTCGGGAACTTCAGGAGGATGCTCAAAATTGGGTCCTTTTTATGCGGTAAGTGACTCTGAGTGCAGTTACCCTCACTCATGGTGTTTAGAGCATATTTCCCAAGGTCCTTTGCTGTTAAATCACATTACGTCCTGATTAATTTGCATAAATGTTCCATAATGCTTTAGATGGGAACGAAAACATGAAACCATGAGAGAAGGGAGTGTTGGATTTAATATGGTGGTGCCTGATTGCCTTGGTTTGCATGGGCTTGAACTGCTGGAGGCCTCAGATTGAGCTCCACCTCTCTGAATGAGAAGTTTCTTTTGATTATGGTTAGGTTAGGGGGATAGGAAAGAGTTAGAGAGGTGGGAGGAAGATGGTAGGAGTCTGGGTGAGTGAGTGAGAGTTAGGGGGATAACATCTGAAGATAGGCACACTCCCGCCCAGCAAGCACCAGACACAGCATTGTTACGGTAATTGTGATGAAAAGTGTTTAATGTGAGTTATAAATTTCGCCTTCGTTGTCTGGCTCGACTTCAAAAGGAAGTTTTATCAACGAGCGGAGGACGCCCACGCAGAGCACGACGTTTATAAAAGACCTGAGGTGAAATCGGGTCTGCCGTCTCTACAGATATTTGTTTTGTAAAATAACACAAGCATTAAAATCCAACAAAGATCCTTTGCTTACAGAGATGGTTGTGAGGTGCAACACGAGTAAGATGTTTTAACCCTTGTGTTGTCTTCGGGTGAAATTTGACATGTGACACAAAATGTTTATATCAGAAATATGGGTTTCCCTTTATCTACCTCATTTGGATGATTCCATACATCGCGCTTCGCAAGTACAACAAAAGATCGGATCTCTACTTTCATTGACTTTTGGGTGTTTT
>NC_135864.1:1855732-1860732 GCF_031162955.1 Sander vitreus
TCTACACATTTTCAGCGCTTATTTCTACGTCCCATTTTTTCTGATATAGTAAACACAACACAAGGGTTAAGGAGCCGTGTTCATTTCACGGAATTCCGTGAGATCAGGTTGTCCTGTTACACAGCTGCTGTGAACTGTGGGTATTTGCTCCAGCTCTCTGTCCTCCGTGAAAATCCAGAACAATTGGAGGCTGAGAGGCTCCAGCCCACTTGTAATGATGCACCCGAGCGTTTGTCTTCTGGCTGACACGAGTCGTGACCCCGGCTCCGTGTCTCTGACAGCGATGACAAAACGCAGAGTTTCCCCACCTGGCTCTGTAATGAAAATTCTCATTATCCCGGCATTATACCTCAGTGCTGTCTGCTCAACCTTTTGAAGGGAATCTGAGCACAATCTGAACCCTGGTGCCCTGTTCCCCCGGCTCTCGCCACTTCATACATCCCCGGCATGATTAAAACGCCTCGCGGTGTGGCGGCCGACTACAGCGAGCGTGACGGGCCTCAGAGCGAGATTAAAAGAACGTTTGACTCGGAGGAGCCCCGTCTGCCACCTCAGGTGTGTTTTTAAGGTGAGAGGCTGTCTGCGAGGTTTTCGGCTCGCTGTTTATCCTCCTCCGGTTCGGTGAGAAGCCTGTCGAGGTGTCGCCTCGCTCGCAGCGGAGTGGGACCGTTTTGAACGGGAGGGTTTCTCTAAAAATGAAAGCTAAAAAAAAAGAAAAGCACCATGTCATCTTCCACAGTTGGCAGCAGCTGCAGAGCCTCAGAGCACAGAACTAAATCTGATTTGTGTTTGTGTGTGTGTGTGTGTGTGTCTGTATGTGTGTGTCTGTGTGTGTTTGTGTCTGTCTGTGTGTGTGTGTGTGTGTGTGTGTGTGTGTGTACGTGTGTGTGTGTGTGTGTGTGTGTGTGTGTGTGTCTGTGTGTGTGTGTGTGTGTGTGTGTGTGTGTGTGTGTCTGTGTGAGTGTGTGTGTGAGTGTGTGTGTGTGTGTGTGTGTGTGTACGTGTGAGTGTGTGTGTGTGTGTGTGTGTGTGTGTCTGTGTGTGTTTGTGTCTGTGTGTGTGTATGTGTGAGTGTGTGTGTGAGTGTGTGTGTGTGAGTGTATGTGTGTGTTTGTGTCTGTATGTGTGTGTGTGTGTGTGTGTGTGTGTGTGAGTGTATGTGCGTATGTGTGTCTGTGTGTGTGTGTGTGCGTGCGTGCGTGCGTGCATGTGTGTGTGTGTATGTGTCTGTGTGTGTGTGTGTGTGTCTGTGTGTGTGTGTGTCTATGTGTGTGTGTGTGTGTGTGTGTGTGTGTGTGTGTCTGTGTGTGTGTGTATCTGTGTCTGTGTGTCTGTGTGTCTGTGTGTGTGTGTGTGTCTGTGTGTCTGTGTGTGTCTGTGTGTGTGTGTGTCTGTGTGTCTCTGTGTGTGTCTGTGTCTGTGTGTGTCTGTGTGTGTGTGTGTGTGTGTGCGTGTGTTTCACTATGACAAAGCCTGCAAAACTGAACATTTACCCCAAAGTTCCTCTTCAGTCGATGTGTCTGTTTGTCTTTGACTGAACTTCCTGTGACACTGCGAAAATGACTAAATTAAGTTTACTTTAAAAATACCAGCGAGCAGACTCAAATAACTGGATTTTAAAGTGAGGTGTTGGTGGGAGCTGGTGGTCTGAAATGCAACATTCAGGAAAATATACCGAAATCGAGGACGCCTAAAGCTAAAAAGATGAAAAAATGAGTCTGCAGGTGCACATATGTTCGTGAAATGGTCACTTACGTTATTTAATCCATTGATTCGTGTACACGGACACGTTTATCTCGTTTTTTTCGTGGTGGGTGACACGCTTTTTAAACTAATGTACTTCAATGGGAAGCATCTTTCTTGATCACAGCACGGCTATGGTAGCGAGTAGTATGAAATGCCGAAAATCCGTGCAGGGAGGTTGGTCAGGGTGGTGGATGGGTCAAACAACACAGGACTTTCACCCCAGAGACCGCAGATCGTGGCTCGCGTGTGACGTTTCCTTTCCCCGTTCTTATTTTCCTAAACCCAACCTCCGTATAGATGCTTCCCATTTCATGGTGACCGCCATGAAAAAAACGACATAAACGTGTCCATGTACACGAATCAATAGATTAAAAATAACATGACCATTTCACGAGCTGAAACTGAGACTTTCACCAGGAAACAGGTGTTCATGTCCTGAAGAAGTTAAGGAGAAAACACAAGACTTTCACCAGGAAACAGGTGTTCATGTCCTGAAGAAGTTAAGGAGAAAACACAAGACTTTCACCAGGAAACAGGTGTTCATGTCCTGAAGAAGTTAAGGAGAAAACACAAGACTTTCACCAGGAAACAGGTGTTCATGTCCTGAAGAAGTTAAGGAGAAAACACAAGACTTTCACCAGGAAACAGGTGTTCATGTCCTGAAGAAGTTAAGGAGAAAACACAAGACTTCTGGTCATCGAGACAGTTACTTTTTGTCGGCTGAACTTAACTCTCATGTGACCGATCGGCTGAACTTTGTCACATGACCAGCGGTAGTGGCTGTAATTTTGTAAGATGATATACAAACCAAAGTTCAGTCTGAGTCTCTCTCTCTGTTTGCTTTAATGACAGTATTCATCAGCAGCTCGAGTCCTGGACTTCTGCGACTATTCACCTTATTCTGCTCTAAACACTGCTTCCGGTTAGTAGCGGTAGTCCTACTACCTGTACTAGCAGCGAGAGAATGAGTTCAGGCTCCACATGTGCTGTTGTTGGTTGTTTTAACAATTCAAAGAAGATAAAAAACTTTTTAGAAACTGAATGCTTCGATCATAAGATAAGATAAGAAGATGCCCATGTCCGGTTCCGTATCAGGTACATTCAATGCCAGAGATTAGACGTTTAGAGCGGTTAGCTGCGCTAAAACTGAAGCATTCACCGAAAAAGGTGTATGTCCGTTCGCACCATTTTGTTGACAAACGCCCCACGTATGACCATCCCAACCCAGAATTATACCTTGGATATGACAGACCAGTGGTGAAGAAGAGACGTACAATTGTTCGTGTCGAAGCGACAGGTAAGCCACTTTCAATGTTGAATTGTGTAGCTGGTTAGCGATAGCACCATTTTACAGCTAACCTAGTTAGCTAGCTACCTCCAGTTGTTTACATCATTTACGAGCTCCACCGGCCTGCTACAAAAATACTTGTGTTATCTGTGGGCAGTCTAACCTACATTTTTATTAACAATATGCCCATTATGTCGCTGGATAGAGTAAGTGTGTTAAAAACATGGCTATTAATGGTTTATGCCTTTGTCCCCTGAATGTTACTGTAGGTTTAGTGCTATGAACTTTACTGAGGGCTATCGTAGAGCTAGCTGCTTTCGTTATGTGGGCCAGGTAGATGTTAGCCTGAGCGAGGAAAAGCTTCCATCACCATTTATCATAAGCTTTTACTGTAATGTTGTCAGTGTGAGAAACATCGACAGAAACTGTAGAGTTTGACATGTAGCCTATGTGCTCTGTTTTTACAGCAACAGCAGAAGTGACAGACCAGGAGCGTGAGGGCATACCTGAGGTGCCACAACCTTCACACAGTACTGTTTCCACCCAGTGGGAAGATCCATCGCTTTGGGACCACAGCTATGGTGAAAAGCAGGGTGTTGAGGAGACGGCCAAAGATGCCACAACACAAACTGAAGATTTCAGCTACTCCATGCTTCAGAGTGATGCCGATTCGTTCCTCTACACTGGACTCTCACTGGAAACCTTCAACTCTCTTGTTTCCACCTTAGATGGATTTGCTGAAAGGGCTTTTGTTTTGTCAGTGCGTGATCAGATACTAATGACACTGATAAAATTGAAATTAAATCGTGTGCTGGGTGACCTTGGTAGGCAGTTTCATGTGTCTCAGAGTGTTGCTAGTAAGGTTATCTCATTCTGGATTGATAAAATGGAGGAGGTCTTGCGCCCTCTTATTATCTGGCTCCCAAGAGAAACCATTAAGGCCACTATGCCAACTGCATTTAAGAAAAGCTTTCCCAACACCACGTGTCATTGATTGCAGCGAAAGTTTGTTACAGAAGGCGAAAAGTCTTGACTCTAGAGGGGAGTCCTACAGCCATTACTACTCACACAACACAATCAAATACCTTGTTGCTGTTGTCCCATGTGGCTTAATCACGTTTATCTCAACTGGATATGGAGGACCTGCCAGTGACAAATATATCACTATGAACTCTGGTATCTTGGACTATTTAAAGCCTGGAGACGAAGTCATGGCAGATTGTGGGTTCTTGATTCGTGATTTACTGTTTGAAAGAAGGGTTACATTGGTTTTACCTGCTTTCACTAGAGGGGGTGCTCAGCTAACTGAGGAACAAGTCACAGCAACTCGCAGGATTGCAAATGTACGGATTCATGTTGAGAGGGCAATCAGGCGACTTAAAGTATACAAGATCTCGTCTCAAGTGATACCAATAAACATGACCCCCAAGATTGAAAAAATCCTCAGAATCTGTGCGGCCCTCGCCAACTTAAGGGGTGATCTCATCCGTGAGTGATGAGTGACAACAGTAATGTTCTGATGTTGTAGTTTCATACTGTTAACAGCAGCAGCACCTAACAGTTCTGTGATTTGAATGAAATGTTTGAGGGGTATTTTCTATGAATTCATTATGTTCATGTATCTGTTCTGCAGTTTCAGTCGCTGACCAACAAATTCCTCCACAAGCTGGGGCAACATTGTTGAGAAATAAAATCTCTTCAGATGTCCTACCCTCTCCAGAACATAGGGCTCATCAAATGGTACAGTGAACATAACTGTCACTTGGGCTCCAGATAAACAATTGACCATCTTCAGACCGGCACAAAACAGGCCTAATTGTACCTGCATGTAATATCCTTGGCTACTTGTTTTCTGAAGTTGTGGTACTCCATCTACTAGCTTGATATCACTGCAGTTATGGTCAAGTTGATCCAAAAGGGTAGAATGGAGTTTACTTGGGACAGGACATTTTATTTCGAGTAGGAC